>NC_136623.1:5661475-5712475 GCF_933228915.1 Telmatherina bonti | reverse complement strand
TCTTCAGCTGGCGGTTCCTTCCGTTTCTGTGAGTTTTTGCAGCTTCTGTCGCGTCCCTCCACAACTGAATGATGTGTTCTAAATCATTTCAGAGGCAGCAACTTGGTACAGGGGGGCACGGAATTATGTTCTATAGGCATTTTCATTGGAATGTACAGTATAGACTTATTTCTGAGAAATGACGCTTGACATGAGCGTTAGCTACATTAGCTCTGGTTAGCTACATTAGCTCCGGTTAGCTACATTAGCTCTAGTTAGCTACATTGGCTCCAGTTAGCTACATTAGCTCCGGTTAGCTAAATTAGCTCCAGTTAGCTACATTAGGTCCTGTTAGCTACATTGGCTCCTGTTAGCTACATTGGCTCCAGTTAGCTACATTAGCTCCAGTTAGCTACATTGGCTCCTGTTAGCTACATTGGCGCCAGTTAGCTACATTGGCGCCAATTAGCTACATTAGCGCCAATTAGCTACATTGGCTCCTGTTAGCTACATTGGCTCCTGTTAGCTACATTAGCTGTGGAATGTTTGTGTCTGTGCTACATTTACCAGTTTTGTGCAACTTTTGTTCAAAATTCTTTTTATCCTGGACACAAACCTGCTTCTTAAAACTACAAAAAATTAATTTTTAAGGATTTTAATCTTTAAATGCAGTTTTATTTCATGCATAGCCAATTTACTTTTTTAGTTTAATAACCTCACAATAACAAAAACCTAATTTTCCCTTCATGAAACTTCCCACCCTTATTTAAGAACAAATAAGCAATATTTTACCTTAAATATACATTTGTTTGTATATAAACTTGTGCATATATAACATGCATGTTATGTTGAAAATATATCAATTATAATAAGTGCTACTTTTTAACGTATTGATTAATTTGGTTTTTGTTTGGAATAAAGAAATGTCTAAAACTTAAGCTATATTGCAGTTTTTAAAAGTACAGATTTTTTTCTTGTTTAATTTATTTGCATTTTTTTAAACATATTTACTTATTTACAGATGCTTTAAAGCCACCAGATCCCAATGAATCCACAAAAAAGCTTCTGAAGTGACGACTGATGTGAAGTCAGCCTGAAAATGATTTTGAATAACTTTAAAAATGGTTTCATTTCTAGATTTAATATATTTAAATTAAAAACAGTTAATTATTGGGGCAGTTTCAGCGTATCCATGGTTACTCTTCTTATTGATCAGATTATTGAAAGGTTTAACCTCCATCCGTCGATCTGATTGGAGGTAGTCCAGGTAAACGGACCTGGAGCGTCCTGGAAAACCTGTCAGTCGTCGTCTGTGTTTCCTGACGACAAACGGGAACGCTGTGACGGGGAATGATGCTCTTCCTCATCCCGCAGACGCAGCATGGAGAAGGTTCGCAGGGTCCTGGTTCACGTCTACAGAGAGCGAGCGGCTCCCCAGCAGGTCCAGTTTGTTCAGGTGGGTGCAGACCAGCAGCTCCCAGTTTGGGTCAGAACCAGAACCGGTCCAGTTCTGGAGGCTAAGAACCAGTTCTCCAGGATCCTGGAAGGACTTTCCAAAACTCCATCAGACCCATTCAGGTCCTGGTTCTGGAGAGGATCGGTT
This sequence comes from Telmatherina bonti, assembly GCF_933228915.1. Classification (NCBI taxonomy): domain Eukaryota; kingdom Metazoa; phylum Chordata; class Actinopteri; order Atheriniformes; family Telmatherinidae; genus Telmatherina; species Telmatherina bonti. The sequence continues at coordinate 5,710,893 of NC_136623.1, read as the reverse complement.
CTCCGTCAGACCTGTTCTTGGGTCATGTGATCTCAGCCATTTCGTTTCCATGGAGACCACCATCAGCAGCTGGATCAGCTGCAGGTCCAGATCTTTCAGGTCCTGATTCTGGTCCAGAATCCAGTTTTCTGTCTGATCTTTGGGACCAGATCCAGTCTAAACCGGTTTCTTCGTGTCGTGTCTCAGAGCGTAACGGGTCTCTTCGCCGACTGCGATGACGACGACGAGGTGGCGGTGAGCTGCTCGCTGGACAGTAACCAGTTCGTCGTGTCTCGCGGTGCCGAAGGACGACAGATTCCCCTGCAGGTCAGGACCCGGTCCGATTCTCTGCCGTCTGTTCAGCGTTGGGTTCTGTAACGGTCCGGTTCCCCACCAGAGACCCGCCTTCTGTCCCATCAAACACCTGTCGGCCGCGCAGGCTGCTGCCATCCCGTTGGACGTCCAGCGTCGTGGTGTGGACGTGGGCGTGTCCGTCCTGCTGCAGACGGCCAATCAGAGGCTGCTGCTGACGCGGAGAGCCAATCAGCTGCGGACGTTTCCCAACGTCTGGGTCCCTCCAGGTCCGGCCTTCCCTCGCATCTTTCCAGAACATTCCCAGACGGGCTTTGTGCTTTTTTAACGCCCCTGTCATCTCCTTCGCCAGGCGGCCATGTTGAGCCGGATGAAACTGTGAGTGGGTTCCACATTTCCCGCTGCGCCTGAACGCAACTCCGACTGAAGATGTCTGTACTTCCTGTCCAGCTGCTGGACGCAGGACTCCGGGAGCTGGAGGAGGAAACCGGACTCCAGCTGGAACCAGAGGAAGCGTCGCCAACGCTGCTGGGACTGTGGGAGGTGGGACAGTGACATCACGACATCATCATGACATCACAACATGACATCATCACGACCTTCCCTCACACTCCCGCCTCTCCTGCGTCCCTCTGTGTCCACCAGTCGGCGTTTCCCGCCATGCTGTCCAGAGGACTTCCTCGGAGACATCACATCGTGGTCTACATGCTGCTGCGCTCCTCCCTCACACACCTGCAGCTGCAGGTAACGCCGCCGCAGGTGAGTCATGTGACCGACCCGTCTCTTCTGAATGTCTTTGCCCGGCGTCTCCGTCCCGCAGCCGTCTCTGAGTCCATCGCCGGCTGAGGTCAGCGCCTGCGTGTGGGTGGACGTCCGGCTGGCGCGCGCCGTGGTGGCCGCCGTGGACGGAGAGGACGGAGAAGTTCGCCTGGACGCCGATCTGCCCGCCAGCTTCAGGTACGCCGAGTTCCTCGCCCAGTTGGCGTTTGATGTCTGGCGGTGTGGTGTCTGACGTCCTGCTGTCCGTCCAGCGCGTCCCAGGTGTCAGCAGACGGCGTGCTGACCGAGTCCTCGCTGCCGCTGGCGGTCTTCGTCACCCGGGCGCCCAGCAGCGGGCCGGACGTGGAGCGGGTCAGTACCGGAACCAAGTACGCTCTGAAGCTGTGGCTGAGGACTCTGAAAACACCCGACACCTGACACCCCGACTTCCTGCAGTGGGAGGGACCAACCTGCTGTCAATCATCTGAAACCGAACCTGCTTCCTGTTTTTCTGTTTAAACTCAGGAAATAATAAAGTTCTGTTTGATGTAAAATCCCGTTTCCTGTCCGAGTGGTGGTCACGGAGGACAGACGCGCCGTTTTCGTCCTCCCACGGCGGTGACACGCTGAACAAAGCGCTTAGCGATCGCTTGTTCGACATGGAGCGATACCACAGGAAACCACTAGAGGGCAGCGCTGACTCCCAACCAGGGAAAGGAGAAAACCAGAGAAGAAGAACAGGAACTGGACAATGCAAAACCCGACAAGCTGAAGAGCAACATCCTGCAGGTTTTGCTGTTTCCCTGCTACAACCCACTTGATTTAAATAAAAAGGTTCTCCAGCAACATGTCATCTTCTGCACCTGCCTTTCAATGAGCTGTTGATTTGGGTCAGGTGTGTTGCAGCAGGGAAACACGTGTGCATCCAGGCCACAGGAATCCTAAAGCAGGGGTGTCCAGCTCCGGTCCTCAGGGGACACAGTCCTTCAGGTTTTCATGTGACTGCTCCAACACACCTGTCTCAAATGTGGATTTTTATTGGCACTTACATCTATTTCATTGGAGTCCAGTGTGTTGGAGCTGGAAAGCATTGAAAACTTGCAGGACAGTAGTCCTCCAGGATTGGAGCTGGACACCCCTGGACAACAGATGCAGCTGGATTTCTTCATGTGGTTTAGTTTTGGGGAAACAGCGCCACCCGCGATTTTAATGTTGTAGTGATTGAAGGCAGATGGCCAAAAGCGGTACTGCACCTTTATTTATTTACCGTCATCCTCTGATGTGTTCAGACCTTTTTATTAAAAACTGAATTCACAAAAGTCATTTAGGAGACTAAGAAAAGGAACAATAAGTAAAATTTTGCAAAATTATAATTTAGTGATATAAGACAGATTTACTTTTCATTTCATTGAGTTGAAGAAAAACAAATCAAAATATTTCTGATGAAAAGTGGAACAAAATACCTACAGAAAACACCTGACTGTAGCGGAAAAAAATAATTACACACACACACACACACACACACACACACACACACACACACACGAGAGACAGATCTCCAGTTTGATCACTTTTTCTTTTCTTAACAAATCTGGTTGCAGCAGAGAGGAATCACACCTTGTACCTCTCACTTGTGGTTTGATACTCTATCAGACTATGAAGTTTTTTCCTTGGGTGTCAAAAATAATTATTCATCCTGAAATAAATCTAAAATTAGCATCTCAAAATCGTAATATTTAACATCCAAATTTGGTATCTCCATAAGCAGCAGATTTTAGGTTAGACATATCGCCTGAAACAAATCCATGAAAACCTATTTTATTCTCAGTATTTAGAAAAGAAAAGAGATTAAAACTCAGCATTGGCAGTGCAAGAAAAAAAAAGCAGTAAAAAATATTGAAGTATTGACAACATCTATGTAAGGTGCAGCATCTGAAAGTTTTCCATCCCTAACCAAATGTCACATTTTTAAATCCCCTGGAGTCGAAGCGTCGGGTCGCCAGCGTTCATCATCTCGGTGGTTGGGACTCCAGAACTTTAAGCGCCGTTCTAGAACATGACAGTATTGATGCTGATCCCTGATAAGGAGATAAACCGATTGATGTATTTGTAAGTATTAGGATGTGAACTTTGATCAGTTATCTAAACAGGTAAATTAATGGACGTTTGTCATACATCCGTTCCTTCACCTGAAGAGTTAACGGCTCTCTAAGAACGTCCACCCGTTCTTTAAAACCCATCAATCTGAGCTGCTGACACCAGACGGACACTCCCTGATGATACAGAGCATTTAATTCTACTTTTACAGGACAAAGTTCACGAGAACAACAAATGATGTCATCAACGTATTTTTCCAGTTGTTTATACAAACAAATAGTCTTTCCTTTCTAACTCGGACATTTAAGCCCAAAGACGTGATGCGGAGTCAAAAGATGAAAAGAAACCTGAAAAAAAGACCTCAACAGGGTGAATGAGACAGTGTCCCAGCGGCGGTCACACCTTCAGCCAATAGAAGACCAGCCAGGATTGAGTCAGGTCTTCAGGGACGATGAGTCACTGCTGTCCTGTGGGTGAGTCCAGCGATCCAAAGCCAATCTCTCTGGAGTCTTTACATCTGCATATCCAGGCTTTTCACCAGTTTCCTTCAGTACGCTTGGCAACGTGGCTTTGTTGGAACGGCTGGTTCCCTCTAACGGCAGAAATCTGGACGAGTCTTTCGGGACTGAAATGCTTCATGTAGGAACAAAAAGGCTCAAAGAATATTGTCCAGCACAAAACAACCAAATCTGCAGAAAAGGTTGAAGATTTTGATGTGCTCTGCGGCAGAACCAGAACCTTAAAAAGGCTCGTCTACCTGTAGTGGAGCTGAGCCGATTACTTTCAGCTGGTTTAGTGATGGTTGAACATCGACTTTATTTATACACCTCTTTCTTTCTTTCATCGTTTACACAAAGAAAAAATACTAATTTTCTAGTTCTACTGTTCACTACACCATAGATGAAAAGAAGCAGGTTGAAGAAAACTTAAATACCTGCCCCTTTCTATTAATCACCTATTTGGTGCCAGAAATAACACAGCTAATATTCACATAAAACAAAAGAAAATAAAATGGAGATAATACAAGTTCAATTTTCTATCCTCTAAAACAGCAATTCATATTTTTAAAACAAAATAGTTTAATAATTTAACGCCTGCAACAGAAATACACATTTGTTTTATGGTTAATCGAGCACATTTGGGTTTGAAATGCAGCCCCCCCCCCCCCTTCTAATTCTAATCAATCCTGAAGTTACTCGGGTGAAATTTTGTTTTTATTATTTATATCTGTAACAACTAAATCCTTCATTTTCAGTAAACCAGATAAAACCTCTGGTTGCTATACTTTAGCATATTTAGCAAGTTTTTTGAAAGAAGAAAATCATTTGTTTACAATGTTGACTGAGTGGGACCACAGTATAAGTGGATTAAACATGGAGCCGTGCATTAGATGGTTATAATGCCCTTCGCGGAGGAAGCCGCTGTGTGTCGTGGCGTTCTAGACTCTGGTGTCGTGCATTATAACTGTCTAATGCACGGCTCCTCGTTGTTTAATCCTTACATAACAGTAACAGGCGATCTGATGGGAAGTGGACGAGTAGCAGAAGACGCCGTTTGACCTCAGTCCTGACAGACTAACTGGAGTTTGTTGGGGTCACTTGTTTCAACTAAAGCAACACGGTAACAAACAACAAAATAACAAAGCTGGCGAGTTTCTTTCTTCCCAAAGGAAAGAATAAAAGAAAGAAAACCCAGATCCCAAATCAGTCTGCTTGCTCGCTGGGGTCTGTTTGAATCAGTGTCGGTTCCAGAATCAGTGTACCAGTTCACGCCGTTCCGACTCCACAATCAGTGAGGGAAGCCGGACAGCACATGCATTTGAGCTAGTGGTTCCCTTAGCTCGCCACCAGTTCACACTGGGAATCCATTCTGGTTTTAGAAAATTCCATCTGGTTGGTGTGACTCCTGATCCAGCACCGTCACCAGAAAAACCTGGCAAAAATCTCATGGACTATCTCCCATGGATAACATTCCACCTCACATCAACTGGTTCGAACCACGTTCAAGACGGTTCAGTTGTTCGACCAGAGAAAAAAAATCAGATCCAAGGTGTTTACAGCTGTGAGCAACTTATATCCCACAATAGTCACCTAAAAATACCTTAAAGCGCTTTTTTTTTTTACATCCATTTTCATTTAATAACATTTTCCAGTTCTCACTACTACGAATAAAATACAATAAAAAACAACAATTTGTTTAGAAAAACAAATATACAAGCAGTCATAGTGCTCTGGAGGTGCTCATGAGGCTACATCATCCCTTCCCGCACAGGTGGGAGAAATGCACTAAACATTTACCCTTTAAATCACCATGGCAACAGATACACACATAATCACACATAATAAAATTTTTCCACACAATATAAACATTGACTTAGAAAAATAACATCTCCTGTTACAAACTGAAAACAAATCAGTTTTTACAAAATGAGGTTGTGTATGTAGCAGCAGTAGCCTTGCCTGGGAAGTGGCTAGGCTAACATTAGCAACATTAGCATCATGCTACAGTAGTAGGCAGTCATTGCAGCCATTTGGCAGCTTTTTCTGACTTGTATCTCATCACTCTTCACACTTTCCAGCATAAAAAGTCGTTTTTACAGGTAACATCTAAGGACTCACCGTCACTCACCGTTGGGACAGTGGCAGGGTCTCTCTTTGGATGTTATGTCTTCTCTGCTGATTTTGCGACTCTACAAGGTGTAAACACGACAATATAGTCGTCCCCAGATGTTTAACATCCTTAATAATGAAAAAATACTGTTTAAGGGAACATTTAGATCTCTTACCCCATGGATGGCAATCGATTCAGAATCAGGTGTTTCCCATGCAGCCATACAGGAAGCGGCTAACAGGAAGTCACTAACAGGAAGCAGCTAACAGGAAACTGCTAATAGGAAGCAGCTTACAGGAAGCTGCTAACAGGAAGCAGCTAACAGGTAGCAGCCAACAGGAAGCTGCCAACAGGAAGTGAAAGCGAGGACCAATAAGCTGAGGTCTTTCAGCTCCTCTAAGAGGATCATGGGAAATGTAGTGCTGACACTTGATCAAGGGGAAATATATCCATTTCCACCTTTTAATACATTGAGTCATTTATTACAGAACCAACTTTTTTAAACCAGTGGATATTTATTTCTACTTAACACACAAGTTGTGCCAAATGAACTAACTTAAGTATTTATCTGTGACCTCGCAGCAAAAAGGTCGCTGGTTCGAGGCTCGGCTTGGGGGAGGGTCAAAGGGTGGCCTTTCTGTGTGGAGTTTCCATGTTCTTCCCGTGAATGTGTGAGTTCTCTCCGGGTTCTTCGGCTTCCTCCCACTGTCCAAAGACATTCATGTTGGGTTAACTGGTTTCTCTAAATTGTCCCTAGGAATGTGTGTGTGTGTGTGGCCCTGCGATGGACTGGTGACCTGTTCAGGTGTACCTGCCTCTCGCCCAGTGATTGCTGGGATAGACTCCGGCTTCCAGGGACCCTGAACTGGACTGATTGGTTCAGATAATTGATGGGTGAATTTATCTAAAGGTTCCAGTTATATGTGATAAAACTCCATTTTAAGGCCTGGTTACTGTCAGCAGCTGTAGTGGTGCAGGAGCTCCTGTGGTCAGGCAGCAGACAGGAATCAGACCCGTGTACCTCTCACTGGTGTGATACTACGGTTGACACGGTGGTCAGATTTATAAATAGTCTGCTTTCGTTAGATTAAAAACAGGATTAGCTTCAGGTTTAGGTGGATGATTTTGTCTACCTCTGTTAGTGCAGGCGGCACATTAAACATGAAACAGTTTCCGTTTATGTGATGTGCTGCAGGTCACCGCAGCACAGCAGAATATTTTTTCATGCTTCACCAAGTTGGCAGCGATAACCACTAGACTGATACCAACATCAGCACAAACCGATACTGAGTTGATTTTATTGATACTAAAAGACTTGAAAACTGTCAGAATTATCATAAATGAGGAGGATAAAGTGGTTTTTGGTGTTTTCGGTTCACAGCTGTGACAAGGTGTTAAAGATAACACAAAATCTGGATTTTATGACACAAATAATAACTTAAAATGTGCTTTTCAAGTGTTAAAAAAAGTACTTAATTCCACAGATTTACCTCTTTGCTCATTAATTTGAATAAAAACATAAAACATTGGTACATGCGATGCCAGCCCTTTATTCACTCAGTATCAGATCAATATGAAGTCTTGCAGAATCACCGGCTTGACAAACAGAAACCTGACGACATGATGAAAATGAGAGTAAATCTACGTGTTTGTTTAGAGATGATGAAAGTAAATCCAGTAGAAGCTTGAAGTGTTACCATAAATTCCTCGGCCGCCTCGCCTCGCTCCACGCCTTCATCTTGTCTTTCTGCCTTTGTGATGCTCTTTACCGAGCTGAAAAATAAACTTGGACTTTGGATGAAACGGAAAACAATGAGGATCAGTTTTCAGGTGAAATTTTCCTGCAGCTACACAATAGAGCAAACTGGGACACGGTGGATGCTGCCAAACTGATCGTTGATTATTAACATCAGCTGGAGAACACTTCCACCACGTTGGAAATAAATCATTAAATATTAGACTATTGTTTGTTTCTAAATCAATATGATCCGTTTAATTACATTCAAATCAGCTCAGACAATTTAATAGGTTTAACACGAGAAATAAAATCTAAGCTAGAGATTTAAGCTTTTAATTTTTGGAACCAAACACGAGGCTATTATCATGAAAAATGAACATGAGCTAAAATGCTTTTTACAGATATGAAGATATTTACAGAAATGTAAAGTTCTGTTAACAGCTGCATGGATGAGCATGATGTTCTAGATTATCTGAATATGACAGATTACTTTACTTTCTATCTCAAGTTTTTTGTCAAATTATCCTTCAGAAAGGCAGAAGAAACTTCTCTGAAAATATCCAGGAAACTTATATTTTCTTAAGTTGTCAAAAATCGGAAAAAAAAAAAAAGGAAAAAAACAACACAGCAGCTAACGCTATGCTAAAGCTAGCAGGACTAGCTACCGCTAATAATTACTGCAGTTAAACAGACTAAAAACACACGTTCTGCGTTTTATTATGTACATAATCACATCTTCATCCAGGTTCTGCACCCAGATTTCAGTCGTTGCGTCTGGATTTATATTTCATAATGTGTCAAACTCAGTCACGTTACCTCATCAACACATTCCCCCCAAAACAGATTAAACAACACAATATTGATCATAAATCACATAATAAAACATTAAACATTAATACGGTACTGTAACTGTTGTGTTTATTTTACATATGAGTAATACCAAAATATTACCTGTAGATACGGAAACATTAGTTTATGATACTTTTTCATTGATACCGATATCAATACTTACAAAAATTTAAAATGACAAAATAATTAAATACAAAATCCATATTTATTGCATGGAAATAAAATATATGATGAATATGACATAAAGCGCAATAATCTGCATGAAACCAGTAAAATATCATCAACAGCAGCATGATTATGACATCATAACATCACAAAGTCATTACATCATGACATCACGACATGACATCATGACATCATGACATCACGTCATTACATCACAACTTCATGATATCATGACATCACGACATCATGACATCATGACATCGGGGAGGCTGCCATGGTCATGTGACACAGAAGGAAAACACCTTTCTGGGCGTCGTATGCAATTTTATTGAATTCAACAAGAATCATGTTGAGTATCAGCAGAGTGGTATTGACATATTCAGAAAAATATCGGATCCAGGATTTTGAGTGGCTGATATCGACATATCGACATACCCATCCTTAGTTTATGTGAAATAAATAAAACATCCATGTGATGAACAGTCATACAATCTGATAATTATGATTAAAAAAAACAACGTTTTTGGCATTTTCTCTGCGCTGGCCGCCATCTTTACTGGGTGACTTTGTAAGTTCCCGTTTGGTTCATCGGTTTGTTCAACTCTCCCTGAAAAAGATGAAACATGGATGAGTTTATCTTTCAAATCAATATGTTTACTGAGCAGGGAAACTGTTTGCTCGTCCTGCCCTCTGAGGTCATCGACTCGCTCCTGAATGACTTTATTTACTTGCCATGTTTGAACTAGACTTTATCCAAAATACAACATTTAAAACGAGATTCTGTGGACGATCTTTCATCCAGTTAGATATGAAGGAACGGTCCTGTACAATATGAGCTCAAGCTAAAGTCAACACACACTGAGTGTTTGCTCCTGTTGCTGTGGCGACGTTTATCCCATAACATACAAGCATTTAACGTTTTAAACTTCAACTCGTCAAACACGAGATTAATTACAGATAACATGACCAACACACACCCACACACACACACACACTGCGCCAGACCTGCAGGGCTCACAGAACCAGAACCCACCTGAGTCTGGACTGGACCCTGTCCTTGTGGAGACGCATCAGTTTACATGTCCCAACGAGGACTAAGGACTAAGAGTCAGGTCTACATGAACTGAGAAACAGGATCTGGAACCCAACAAAGACCTGAACCAGGACCCGAGAGATCCATCTGGACCTTCATCTGATCCAGCTGCTGTTGGCCGAAGACCCATCAGACGGTCTCCATGGAAACGTGGCTTCAAGAAACCGGAAAAGGCTGAGGTCACATGACCAGAATGGGTCTAATGAAGGGATGGAAATTCCCCAGAACCAGGACCAAAACGGGTCTAATGAAAGGACAGATCCTCCTCAAAACCAGGACCAGAACGGGTTTAATGAAGGGATGGGTCCTCCCTAGAACCAGGACCAGAACAGATCTAATGAAAGGACAGATCCTCCTGAAACAACGGCTGCAGCCAAATAGAACAACGGCTGCAGCCAATCAGAACAACGGCTGCAGCCAAATAGAACAACGGCTGCAGCCAATCAGAACAACGGCTGCAGCCAAATAGAACAACGGCTGCAGCCAATCAGAACAACGGCTGAATCGGCAGCCAATCAGAACAATGACTGCAGCCAATCAGAACAACGGCTGAATCGGCAGCCAATCAGAACAATGACTGCAGCCAATCAGAACAATGGCTGCAGCCAATCAGAATAACGGCTGAATCGGCAGCCAATCAGAACAACAGCTGCAGCCAATCAGAACAACGGCTGAATCGGCAGCCAATCAGAACAATGACTGCAGCCAATCAGAACAACGGCTGAATCGGCAGCCAATCAGAACAATGACTGCAGCCAATCAGAACAACGGCTGCAGCCAAATAGAACAACGGCTGCAGCCAATCAGAACAACGGCTGAATCGGCAGCCAATCAGAACAACGGCTGCAGCCAATCAGAACAACGGCTGCAGCCAATCAGAACAACGGCTGCAGCCAAATAGAACAACGGCTGCAGCCAATCAGAACAACGGCTGCAGCCAATCAGAACAACGGCTGCAGCCAAATAGAACAACGGCTGCAGCCAATCAGAACAACAGCTGCAGCCAATCAGAACAACGGCTGAATTGGCAGCCAATCAGAACAATGACTGCAGCCAATCAGAACAACGGCTGAATCGGCAGCCAATCAGAACAATGACTGCAGCCAATCAGAACAACGGCTGTAGCCAATCAGAATAACGGCTGAATCGGCAGCCAATCAGAACAACAGCTGCAGCCAATCAGAACAACGGCTGAATCGGCAGCCAATCAGAACAATGACTGCAGCCAATCAGAACAACGGCTGAATCGGCAGCCAATCAGAACAATGACTGCAGCCAATCAGAACAACGGCTGCAGCCAATCAGAACAACGGCTGAATCGGCAGCCAATCAGAACAATGACTGCAGCCAATCAGAACAACAGCTGCAGCCAATCAGAACAACGGCTGAATCGGCAGCCAATCAGAACAATGACTGCAGCCAATCAGAACAACGGCTGCAGCCAATCAGAATAACGGCTGAATCGGCAGCCAATCAGAACAACAGCTGCAGCCAATCAGAACAATGACTGCAGCCAATCAGAACTCACGTAGAAGACTGGTGAGAAAATGTCGGAGAATGAAGTCGTTCGGACTTACGTAATCCCGACCGTTGACCCCGTCAAAGCGGCTGTGGGTGGTGTACAGGGGGATGTCGTCCCTGTAGGCCGGGTTCTCGTAGGGACTGAAGCTTTGGTTTCGCCGTCGGCAGCACAGCCAAACCAGCTGCAGGAAAGAAGAAAAGATTTTGTTCTTTCACACGAAGCCATATGGCGTCGGGCACGAGTGGCGTTCATACGAAGAAGTTTGACTTACCAGACCTACGAGCAGCAGGAGGAGCAGAAGCAGAGCGACAGCAGCCAGGACCAGCAGAGCTATCCCCCATCCTGGAACGCCGTTTGCAGCTGGCGGCGTGGTCGTGGACTGGCTGGTGGTCTGGCTGCTGGTCTGGCTGGATGCCGGGTCCAGGGTGGTGATCGTGTTTGGGTTCTCTGAGGGCGCTGCAGCAGACGAGTTGATAGCCCCGGTCAACCCATTCCCCGTTGCCATGGTAACAGTATCAACAGTTGCACCAATGGAGGTGTCAGGGGAGACAGAGGAGGGCTGTTGTGTGCTTGCTGAGGTGTTACTGGTGGCACTGGATGGGACTACATCTTGACTAGTTGTGGCGTTACTGGGAGTAGTTGTGGCGTTACTGGGAATAGTTGTGGCGTTACTGGGAGTAGTTGTGGCGTTACTGGGAATAGTTGTGGCATTACTGGGAATAGTTGTGGCATTACTGGGAGTAGTTGTGACATTACTTGGGGTAGTTGTGACATTACTTGGGGTAGTTGTGACATTACTGGGGGTAGTTGTGACATTACTCGGAGTAGTTGTGACATTACTTGGGGTAGTCATGGCAGTACTGGGAGTACTTGTGGCGTTACTGGGAGTAGTTGTGGCGTTACTGGGAGTAGTTGTGGCGTTACTGGGAGTAGTTGTGGCATTACTGGGAATAGTTGTGGCATTACTGGGAATAGTTGTGGCATTACTGGGAGTAGTTGTGACATTACTTGGGGTAGTTGTGACATTACTTGGGGTAGTTGTGACATTACTGGGGGTAGTTGTGACATTACTCGGAGTAGTTGTGACATTACTTGGGGTAGTCATGGCAGTACTGGGAGTACTTGTGGCATTACTAGGAGTAGCTGTGATGTTACTGGGAGTAGTTGTGGTGTTACTGGAAGTAGTTGTGGCGTTACTAGGAGTAGTTGTGATATTACTGGGAGTAATTGTGGCATTACTGGGAGTAGTTGTGGCAGTATTGGAACCAACTGTGGAGTCAGTAGGACCTGGTGGGACTACAATGGGACTGGTTGTGGTTTCGCTGGAACCACTTGGGACAGCAGTGGGATCAAGCGTTGTACCAACTTGAGCAAAAATTGTAGAAAAACCTATAACAAACAATCAAACAAACAGAATAAAAAAATCAGTTTTTGTAAAAACTGGTTCTCAGTAATCAATGAACAGTTTTCTGTTATATCCAATGGGAAACTGTCAGAATTTGACTGCTAGGGTGAGTACACACACACACACATGCGCGTATATATGTAAATAGTAGTGTATTTGTGTCATTACTGGGAGTACTTTGTTCATTCATTCATTCATTCATTTTCTGAACCGCTTAATCCAATTCAGGGTCGCGGGGTCGTGTGTGTGTATATATATATATATATATATATATATATATATATATATATATATGTATATATATATGTGTATATATGTATATATATATGTGTATATATATGTATATATATATATATGTGTATATATGTATAAAATCAAGTTGAATCAAAGATACTTTATTCATCCCCGAGGAGAAATTCAAAGTTCAAGCCAGCTTGTCCAAGGTTTGACATACAGACATGTAACATTAAAGACAAAGGAATAATAAAGAACCAAGTTGAAAACTTAGGCCCTGCAGAGAACAGATACATTAGCCTGTAACTCCAGGCCACGCTACAAATGACGTAGTCCGAAGATACAGAGAAAAAAAACCTCATACACTGAAGCACAAACTAAAACAAGGACACACAAAGTCCAGGAAGGCGGAGAGTCATGTGGGAGGGGACCGGGGGTGGTTGAGGAGGGGGGACAGAGCGTCTATGGACATCTCTTCTTCCGTTCTCAGGGGGGGTTGCGCCGGCCCAAGGCTGTTGGGAAGCCGAATCCAGATATGATTGTTCCAGGCGAGGAAAATAATTTGCCCACGGCCTTGAGTCCATAGCAGGTCTCAGGCTGGCAACTCCAGACAGCCAAAAGGGGGGGTAAATTTCTATCGATTCTAGAAGACATCTTCTCCATGTTGTTATTGATTCTGCGGACCAGCTCCGGGACCTCAGCCAAATAACCAGTATGGACCAGACTGGTATCCTGCTTACGGTCGAGTCCGATCAACGCAAGAGTCTGTGCACTGCTAGCCCGGCACATACTGTTACAGAATTCTAGCAGCCTGCCAGTTGTTGCCAGAATCTCACGGGTCTTGAGGTAGATCAGGACTCCACCAGCACCAATCAGCAGAATCCCGATCACCAATAATCCAATTATATATATATATATATATATATATATATATATATATATATATATATATATATATATATATATATATATATATATATATATATATATGTATGTATAATTGGATTATTATAAAGAACAAATCCACAGCTTCACACTTGATCCATGATAATTAAAAAAAAAACAGAATGTTTTCTGTTCCTTATATTTTAAAGTTCTTTTTTTTTTTTTTTTTAAATTGCACAACTGTGAAAGTTTTCATTTTGATAGCATGAGCAAATAGTCTTGCCAGGTTTCCTGACTATGGTCGTATCTCTAATCCCTTTTGTTTTGTAATATAAGGGCTGCAGGTTGGTGTTAAAATCAGCCTCTATCAGTAAAACCGTCGGCTGCAGGTGACCTTTAACTGTCCAACTTGCCACGTCCATCAGAGGTTACACCTACTGTAAATATACAAACAGTGATTCAGCTGATCACACTGGTAGCTTGAATTGTGCCGATTACATCATTCCATTTGTTTTAGCTGAGATGTGTTTGAACATGATAGAAGTTGTCCTAAGTGCTTTTGGGGCGACCGGCAAGCTACCAGAACTGCCCCAGCAGACAATCCGCGAATTATTACACAAAGATGGGGGGATGCCATGACAGGTATCCTGCAGGCTGCGTTGAACTGCAGTGTCTAAAGTAACCCTGAATCAAAGCTAACCCCAACTGTGAGCTACCCATGACTGTAAGCTAACCATGACTCTGTGCTAACCCCATCAGTGAGCTAACCCTGACTCTGAGCTAACCGTAACTCGGAACTAACACCAACTCAGAGCTAATCCTGAGTCTAAACTAACGCTGACTCAAAGCTAACCACAACTCTGAGATAACCCTGACTCTGAGCTAAAACTGACATTGTGCTAACGCTGACTCTGAGCTAACCCTGACTCTGAGGTAAAGCTGATTCTGCGCTAACCCTGACTCTGAGCTAACCCTGACTCTGAGCTAACGCTGACTCTGAGCTAACTCTGACTCTTTGTTAACCCTGACGCTGAGCTAACGCTGACTCTGAGCTAACTCTGACTCTTTGTTAACCCTGACTCTGAGCTAACTCTGACTCTGAGCTAACCCCGACTCTGAGCTAACCCCGACTCTGAGCTAACCCTGACTCTGAGCTAACCCCAACTCTGAGCCAAACCATCACTCTGAGATAACTCCGACTCTGAGATAACTCCGACTCTGAGCTAACCCCGATTCTGAGCTAACGCTGACTCTGAGCTAACCCCGACTCTGAGCTAACGCTGACTCTGAGCTAACCCCGACTCTGAGCTAAACCCCGACTCTGAGATAAACCCGACTCTGAGCTAACTCCGACTCTGAGCTAACCCCGACTCTGAGCTAACCCTGACTCTGAGATAAACCCGACTCTGAGCTAACCCCGACTCTGAGCTAATGCTGACTCCAACTCTTATTCATTTTTACATGGTGATAGACTTTAAAAAGTCAGTTAATCTAGTAGTGTAGATTAACTGAATTTTTACTACTAGTGTAGATTAACTAGTGCAGTGCTGAGGTTAGAGTTCACTTCCACGTTTTGACACCGATTGCTAGCACTAATGCGCCACTATAAAATTGTTTACAACCATCTTAAAACACCTGAATAAGAAGAAAACAGCAAGGTTTTTTCTGTTCTCTTCAACTTCTTATTTGTTGGTTTCTACATGATCTTCTTTCTGTTCCTCCTCTTCTTCTCTGGCTTCATCCTCTTTCTGGTTGTGTGTCAGCTACACAAGCTAACACTGCCCCCCGTGGTTTCTGGCGGTATTGTTCTGTTTCCTGCTCCACGTGACGGGTGGATAAGCTCCTTGAAAATGGAGCAAAGGAAGTGCTTAACCTGTGCATTTCCATCTTCTGCGTCTGGCATGAATAGGCCATTACAGATGGTAAAATCCATTAATCTTTACTTTAGTTAATGTTGTAGTCTCTAAAAGAGATTTTGTGCAGAGTGCAACACCAAGTTTCCTAATTACTGATTGCTTTAATTCCACGCTAAACCAAAGCTGATTACCACACTGTGTTTGACTTTGAGCTTATTAAATGCTTTATTAGTGTAATAAAAGTCCAAATATAAGGAGATGTAAGATGGTTTGGTCTTTGTGAAGTAAGTGCACAACCCCTTAACCCCTGGTCATGTTCAGAAACAAAAGGTGGCCTGAAGAAGAGCTGCTCGACATTAATCAGGTTCCTCTACATGTTTTCGGGACATCGACCTCAGAGAATGGATTCCCAGGATCTAAAATGTGTCTGTTAGCACGTCTGAGTAAATGACAATAAACCAGGGAAAAGGATTTCTTTCTCCCGTCGAACACAGGACAACAGCATGCTAACAATAGTTCATTGATCACTTCAAGCAGCAAAATCATTTCCATGTTTGACTCAATCAGACTCTCAGTCTGGTTTTGGGAAAATTTGGGTTTAAACTTTAAGCAACAGCTAAAAATGTTTATTTCAGATGGATGTGATTTTGTCTGTATTTTTTAAAGACCAACTTGGCTTTTAGTAATAACTTAGTAAACTCATGGCTTGTTGTGCAAATGTCAGTGAGAAATCTGATGTTCTACAGGGAATGTGGTAACAGTCATTACAATGATGATAAACTTTCCATATGAGTCATTTTAGATTAAAATCTTCTCTAAATGAGTCCCTGGAAATATTTTATCATACTGAGTCAGAAAAGGTTTGTAAAAACTATGATGTTCATGGATGTACGGCAGGAGAAGCTGAAATGTGCAGATTTCTGCTGTTTTACCAGTAAAAGACGAAGGTTGGAGATGTTTCCTCACCAGGTTCATGGTTTTCTCTCTTTAGGAAAACTGAGCATAACAGAACCTCTGCGGTCTTTAACTTTCCTTCCTGTAAAGTTTAACTTTTCTTTCTCATTCGGTCATTTTGCATCCCGAGTTTCGCCACAGCGAATCAAACCTTGAAAAAAGTGTAAGACGTGTTTTCTGACCTGAGCAGGTGAGCAGGAAAGAGATGCAGATCGCGAGCAGCGTTTCCATCTTTCTGCAGGAAATCCGACAGTTT
The DNA here is from genome assembly GCF_933228915.1 of Telmatherina bonti. Lineage (NCBI taxonomy): Eukaryota > Metazoa > Chordata > Actinopteri > Atheriniformes > Telmatherinidae > Telmatherina > Telmatherina bonti. Next base: position 5,694,179 of record NC_136623.1, on the reverse strand, counting down.
GTGACAAAGATCTCAGTGTGTGCAGCCGCCAGAGTCTGTTTCCATCCAGAGAAAGGCTCCTTTATACACCTGCCTCACCTGTGCCCAGGTGAAGGAGGGGGGGAGGGCCCGGCTTGCTCCCTCCCATCATGCTTTGGGGCTTTCAGAAACAACGGAGCTCCACTCTGTGGTCGCAGTGAACATAAATTCCTGATCCACACCTGCTTTTATCTTCCAAGAAATCAGATTTCCAGAAACCGGTTCAGACATGAATCTGAATCCAGTTTCTGAGTCAGAACCAGCCGGAAGAGCTTCAAGGGAATGTTGTTATTCTCCATCCGTCTGAACCTCCTTAGAGAAACTTTAAAAGTCATTTTCCCAAACAGTTCTCCAGGATTCTTGAAGGACATTCCAGGACTAGAACTGAATGAGGAGTACAACTGAATCAGGACTAGAACTGAATGAGGAGTAGAACTGAATCAGGACTAGAACCGAATCAGGAGTAGAACCGAATCAGGGCTAGAACTGAATCAGGAGTAGAACTGAATCAGGACTAGAACTGAATCAGGCCTAGAACTGAATAAGGACTAGAACTGAATCAGGAGTAAAAGTGAATCAGGACTAGAACTGAATAAGGAGTAGAACTGAATCAGGACTAGAACTGAATGAGGAGTAGAACTGAATCAGGACTAGAACCGAATCAGGAGTAGAACCGAATCAGGGCTAGAACTGAATCAGGAGTAGAACTGAATCAGGACTAGAACTGAATCAGGCCTAGAACTGAATAAGGACTAGAACTGAATCAGGAGTAAAAGTGAATCAGGACTAGAACTGAATAAGGAGTAGAACTGAATCAGGTGTAGAACTGAATGAGGAGTAGAACTGAATCAGCACTAGAACTGAATCAGGACTAGAACTGAATCAGGAGTAGAACTGAATCAGGAGTAGTACTGAATCAGTACTATAATGGAATCAGGAGTAAAACTGAATCAGGACTAGAACTGAATCAGGACTAGCACGGAATCAGGAGTAGAACTGAATCAGGACTAGAACTGAATCATTACTAGAACTGAATCAGGACTAGAACTTAATCAGGAGTAGAACTGAATCAGGAGTAGAACTGAATCAGGACTAGAACTGAATCAGGAGTAGAACTGAATCATCACTAAAACTGAATCAGGAGTAGAACTGAATCAGGAGTTGAACTGAATCAAGAGTAGAACTGAATCAGGGGCAGAACTGAATCAGGAGTAAAACTGAATCAGGAGTAGAATTGAATCAGGACTAGAACTGAATCAGGACTAGAACTGAATCAGGAGTAGAACTGAATAAGGACTATAACTTAATCAGGAGTAGAACTGAATCAGGACTAGAACTGAATAAGGACTAGAACGGAATAAGGACTAGAACCGAATCAGGACTAGAACTGAATCAGGACTAGAACTGAATGATGAGTAGAATTGAATCCGGAGTAGAACTGAATTCACGACTAGAACTGAATCAGGAGTAGAGCTGAATCAGGAGTAGAACTGAATCAGCACTAGAACTGAATCAGCAGTAGAAGTGAATCAGGACTAGAACTGAATCAGGAGTAGAACTAAATAAGGACTCAAACTGAATCAGGACTAGAACTGAATCAGGTCTAGAACTGAATCAGGACTAGAACTGAATCAGGAGTATAACTAAATCAGGACTAGAACTGAATCAGGAGTAGAACCAAATCAGGAGTAGAACTGAATCAGGAGTGGAACCGAATCAGGAGTAGAAACAAATCAGGAGTAGAACTGAATCAGCACTAGAACTGAATCAGGAGTACAACTGAATCATGACTAGAACTGAATCAGGAGTAGAACTGAATCAGGAGTAGAACTGAATCAGGACTAGAACTGAATCAGGAGTAAAACTGAATCAGGAGTTGTCGTGGAATTTATCCGATGAGAAATAAATCTATAAATCAACTGTTTTCTGTTCAATTTATTGGGCATGTACAGATGTTGCGGGCGAGAGGTCTCGAGAGCTCTCCCCTGCTCAGAGTGCTACCGTGTTCTTTAAGCATACACAAACAACCCTTGCAGGCAGCACTAGTCAAAACAACTGCTAGCTTGGAGATAACAACAGTCAAAGCTGAAACAGGCCTTGAGCAGAACACTTAGTTTTATGCATGAATCTACTAAAGCAAGCTTACTGAACTACTCTAACTATGCAGAATATATATCTTAATATAACTTAATAAATGAGTAACATATTAAAACTACACTATACGCATAATTCTACCACATTCCCCCCTTTTGATCCTTTCAGGATCAACACAAAAGAAACACAATTCATGAACATAACAAAGCAACAAAACAAACCCATAAAATAACACTAACTACCCAAAGAGATGCAGGAAACTAAAACATCAGAATGGTCACTCCTGGCAGGGTTGAAGAAAATCATCCTGAAAGGAAAAACACTCATGTCAGAATCAGAAAAGTCAGAATCAGAAAAGCCATCACTATCAAAAAAGAAGGAAAAAGGATCAAAGGGAGGGAGATCCAAAGCAGGGAGAGTAATAAACAAGCCGAGGAATGCGACATCCCAAGGCAGAGTCAATCAGCCCAACCAACAAGGCTCTGATACACGGGACACAGCAAACACAGAACAAAAAGGGCAGCAAGTACTGCAATGGAACCCCAATAGCGTTGACGTAGGCAGAAGCAGCTGAGTCGTCAGGATGAACAGAGTGCCTGGACCGAGTGACCGGATAAGGGGGCAGATGGGAAACCCAGGAAGACAACTGTCGGCAAGAGAAGGGTGACAGGGGCATATATACCAGCCCACTTCGATGGCAGCACGCCCCTAAGAACCAGACCACCGTACCACCACCAAAGGCCGGCGCAGGCCACAGAAAATTAACAGCATAAACAGTCACACCAAGCACGGACCAAAACCCCAACAAAACCAGAACCCGGAGAGGAGCTCATGAAGCAAGTAAAATCTCACTTCGTCACACCTGAACCAGAGAGGAGGGGACTGTGTGCAGGTAACAATGAAAGGAACATCCAAGGAAATACATATCTGAAAGGGATAGGGTTTTCAGAAGAGAGTAAACAATCATACAGGTGGAGTCAAACTCAGGTGGAGGGGTAACTACATGCAGCACAGGTCTGGGCCCCAGGCAGACCACACAGGCAACTCCAACAAACACTTCTACCTGCTCAGCCAGCAATATCCAATTATTACTCTGAGCAGACATGCCAGTCATCATCACAAAGCAACCATCCACTTACTTCTCAAGTTCAGACTTGGGACCCGGGAAAAGACCTACAACAGGGAAATCAGCACAGGACTCAGCCAAGCTATGAGGCGACGACGCGACATCACTGCAAAGAGAAAATCTTCTAACGGGTCCCGGCGAGGGCCCGGAACATACACAAATAACCTCACATGACAACAGGAGTTACTAAAAGTACCACCCCGATATCGACTAGGAGGAGAATGTGACAAAAGGGGTTCAGAGGTAGTGTTAAACGTGAACACCAAAGTAGCCTTAGTCAGGTCTAATTTCAACACACAAGACCACCTGCGAGACTTCTTATTATCCACGTAGGAGGAAGGAGACCAGTCAGTTCCAGTTTAGGAAAAAATGGTCCCCCAAGTAGACGCAGAAGTGGAATCAGAAAAACACCACTGGTAACTGGTCCACCGATCACCATGCCATCCAAAGAACCAGAGCACACACATGGCGCATGTATCATAATGACAGAGTAGACCGCACAGGAGCTCCTCAGAGTGCTAGCAGGGAAATACATGACGGCGCGTCTACCTGTTAGAACCACAGACTGTATAAAGAGATGGACGGGGTCTCCGTGACGTCACCCATAGGTTCCTGAAATACCGAATTGAAGCTCGGTGGGCGGTTCCTACCGTCGCCATGTTGGTAGCGTCATGCGCGTCGTCTCGCCCGGAAAACACAAATATGGGCAAAGAGGTGGAGCTGAGAGGGGGGCTGTGAGCGTCATGGCGGATGACGGACATCGAGTGAACTCTGAGGTTTCTGTAGCTAAAAGCTAACCGAGCTAACCCAGAGATAACGGGAGCTACCCAGCTAACGGAGGTAAACGGGCTAAAGCTAAGTCACATTGATTACCGGCTAAAAACCATGGTTGTTCTATGTCCTTCGTCCTTGAAGCCAGAGATTGGTACCTGTCAATAAAAAGGACCCGCATGGGAATATGGGACATGGGAGCCTATGGGGATTTGCTCTGTTTCGGAGCCAGCCCCTAGCGGATGAAGGGGCAACTGCAGCTGAATGCACTTCAGCATAGGCTTCACTTTTAACCGCCGGAGGTTGCCCTCAGAACCCTTCTGGGCACTCAGCGACCGCGGGGCAAAGAAGGAACTGAGTGGCAGAGCGGTTAACAGGGGGTGAAGCAGATTGATTAAAGAAGACATTAGGAAACACAATGATGATAGCTAAAATAACCAAGCAACACATTGAGTTCGTCAATGATCAGACATGAACCCTAAATGGACGCCAGGGTCGATCTCTCTCCATGATGCCGGGTGGGCGGAGCTTGCGGCGGAGCTTGGCATGCTACTGTTGCAGGTGGACGCTAATTACACTCAACACTGAGATTGCTTGAGAACGGTGGCTGGTCTTCAGGTGTGAGAGTAGACTGTCTCACTACCCACGCTACCACAGGGATTATTCTGCCCTCTGTCGGGTGGTGCGTTACACTGCTGCGTCAGGATCAGCAGCAAGCCGGGGAGCCACGGTCAGTGCAGGAACCTCCCTGCAGCAATGATATGGTATTACGGTAGCCAAGCAGCACGGTCATCTGTCTGGGTCGCCAGAAGAATGTGAAATAGGTGGTCCCAGCACTGACGTCTGAAGCTCCTCATCAGTACAAAGTCTCCAGGCTGAAGTAAACGGAGCTGCTTAGACGCTGGTTCAGGAAGGTCTGCAGCAACCTGAGAGCAAATGCCTGAAAAGCTTCACATGAGATCAGCACAGTATGTTAAAACATTACTATCACACAGGGTCGTGCCAGGAGGGGAAGCCTCGGAGGGGCCCATGCCCATTCGGGTGAACCTGCAAAAAGAATTTACGGGGGGACCAATTCGGTCCTCCCCTTTTACGCATGCGCATGGACAACAGCACGAGAGGAAGTGCTTTGGTCCAAGGAAGGCCTGAGAGAGACCAAGGAGGAAATCTCTCCATCTGTGGGCCGTGAGAGAAAAGAGGAAGTGCGAGGCTGTAAAAGGAGGGTGGGTCAGAGACGCAGCCTTCATCTGCAGGAGAGTCACCTGTAGAGACAGGGTCAGAAGAGTCAGTGCACATGTGCATACAGCAACCTGTCAAGGGAGCAAAATGGCAGAAAGAAGGGAGTCAATAAGGTGACGGTGACGAACTGGGTCACCATCAGATGTCAGGAAACCACAGTGTTTCCACAGAGCTCCAAAACCCACACCTGGGTCTGGGTTCTGAGAGCGGAGCCATCAAGTCAGGGTCAACTCGAGGTCGGTCAGAGAGGTCAGGTCTGGGGGTGCAGAGGATGGCCAGTCCAGCCACACAGTCATGGTGCGTGTCATCGGCAGGACCAGGGAGTAGAGAGGCTGGATGTAGGACTGTGTATCGATTGACAGTCAAATCGGGAATAAAACATCCAACACTGATGTTAAAGATGATTTCATCCACTACAACAAGACTCACATACACACACACACACACACACGCACGTGCACACCCACACCCACACACACAGCAACACTTCCTTCTTGAGAACGTTTTTTCACTGTTACACACACTTCTCCACTGGACTTAACACAAATGTGTGTATCAGAAAAGGCCAAGGCTAACGGTCTAGCATAACTAGCTTAACCTTGGAAAGATCAATATTATCCCAGATGATCGGCCTCATGTTTATGGTATTTTGAAGACATACAGGGTACAAATATTTGTTTGTTGACCCAGAGACCAGACTGTCTCCTGGCAGCCATCACAAGAGTTGCTTCCCCTCGTTGCTTCCCTTCGTCAAATAAAAGCACTTGATGTGAAATTAATAGGACTAACTTAGTCAGATCAGGACTAACACACCGGGCTGTCAGCAGATAAAAACATGGAGGATTCCAACCTTTCCTAATATTTTTCTTCGATTGGTCATATTGCACCTGAGTGGCGAACACCGAAGCCAGGAAATTACCACCTTATTTATTGTCATACAGTTAATGCAGCCTTATGTTGTCTGGGCTGAAAATTTAGAAATGTACACAAGCCGGGAATACTCAGAGATCATCTGTGTTCTGTCTTTAAACAGGTTTGCCACCGTAACGGCCTGCCTGGTGCATGTTTTGTCAGAGACACTGAAGATAAATGTTTTGTGAGAAGGCACAGCTAGAGATGTAGAGCGTGCCAGAAGTTGTTTTGTCTGTAAGAACTGATGTTTCGCTTCACAGCAGCAGAGCAGAGAAAATACTGGGACCTTGTTCAGTTGCAAAAGTCTGCAGGACTGCAGAACTTTGTATGCATGTTCAAAGTGTAGTATGAAGCTAAGCAGAAATAATGAAAATGTTTGATCTCTGGCCTAATTGTGTGGCCTGGTCATGTGGATACAAGGCCAGGAATATATGTAGGTGTGTATAATCATTCAGCTCGGACCACTCGGTCTGCTCAGGAATCAGATCCACTACAGTCATCACGCCCTGCCCACCAATCAGCATACAAGCAGAAATTCATGCCAGGAAGTGCCCAACACATGTCTATTAAAGCTTCCTGGTTGATAAATCAGGTTCATATGTGTAATTAATAAAGACTGACATGTAAAGGATCAGGGAGGGGCCAAAGGTTCCAGGAAGCAGATCCAGGTTTTCCACAGAGAACTGAGTGAACACAACAGTCTTTCTGACAGAATCAGGGTGCAGCTTATTCCAGAAAACATCATCTGACTCTGTAGTCGGGGTGGGACTTGTGCTGCCTGCCGGCCACATCCGTTAGTCTCTTAGTTCCAGAAAATCCCACAGTCAGTCTGAGGACAAGGAGGATCCATCACCTCCAGAGGTCAAAGGTGAAAACCAAGCCCACATGTCCCCCATAAAATCCATATCCACACTGTTCACAGTCACAACCAGCAGGGCTCTGCCAGACCCTCTGGTTCTGGGATCCCCGGGCCCCATCAGCAGTGGCCGGGTCCCTGCAGTCACATCTGCATATCAGGTCCTGCTCCAGGACTCAGAGCTGACACAGGAGGGAGGTGGAGTGTTGCAGCATGTTGTAGGGACCGTTTCTGCTCCAATGTCCTGACCGACAGCATGTGTGACACCCAGAACTCTGCCGTGGTCCAGACCAAAACTTTCCCTTCCCCAGTCCACCCCCCGAATCCCCCTCGGGCATGTTAACATGTTGGGGTCCCTGTGGAGACCATGGTGCATGCTGACAAGGGTTAAAGGGGCGGTGAGCTGCCGTGGTCGACGCCGTGCAGCAGACGAGCTTCTGAGGCTGCATCTGAATCATTTAGTCATGTGATTATAGTCTCATAATTATAATGTTCTTCTGCTGAATACTGTTAAACATACCATGTGGACCATGTTCTGTGCTGTGAAAATCCTGGACTTTGGATCATAACTGTATCTGTGTGAGACTATAGTGGCAGTGGATCCATAAGTCAGTGTTTCCCTGGGAAAGCTGAACATGACCTCGCCAAGAAGATAACGCAGCTTTAACACATGAAGATGATGTTGGTGTGTCGTTCCAGTTTTAAAGCTTGAGATCTCTCTCAGCTGGGTATTTAACAAGCACAGCCCAAAGTCGTTCTCCGTTTATTTTCAGTCAACGTCAATTTATTTAGTCATAATAAACGTAAAAATAACTGTAATCTTAAAGAAACAAAAGTCACCATTTAATGTCTGAAAGGGAATAAACAGAAGCCCATCCAGTCCATGCAATGCACACCAACCCAACAGAATCAGCTCCCAACGCCACACATCACGTCCCTCGTCTTTCGGTCTATTCTTTATTCATCCAATGTGTTGTTACAACTAAAAATGCTATGACATCATCCCCTTCTGTGAGCATAAGGCCTTGAATGAACACACTCTTCAAGTAAACATGTTAGATGTGCTCTGAACTCGTCCTCTGCTTCCAACAGTTTTTTCTAAATTTCTTAAAATTTGCTAAACTCTGCAATAATACATATTTGTCATTTAATCTCTAACCTCCTCTTCACTAAACTGTTAGAGGAAGATAATATTCTCTCTTTTCTTTCCTGGTCCATCCAGGCACGTTCTGTCACATCTAACAGAGTCTGCCTGAACCAGGCTTTACTGTCATCTTTTGGAGAAATGCCCGTGATCTGATTTTCAATCTTTAATATATATATATATATATATATATATATATATATATATATATTAATATATATATATTAATATATATATATTAATATATATATATTAATATATATATATTAATATATATATATATATTAATATATATATATATATTAATATATATATATATATTAATATATATATATTAATATATATATATTAATATATATATATTAATATATATATTAATATATATATTAATATATATATTAATATATATATTAATATATATATTAATATATATATATATATATATATATATATATATATATATATATATATATATATATATATTCTTGTTCTTTACCATTTGCAGATCCTTCACGGGACTTGCCACCATATGAGCAAACTTACACACACACTGATTTCTGTGTGAATGTGTTACAGTGGCTGGAGGGAGGTGGACCCAAATGCAGGAGTCGGGGCGCCAGTCTACAGAACTCAGGTTTATTCCCAGGGCAGAGCAACAAAATGACAACTAACAGAATGACAATGAACCAACAAACACAACTGAAACCGAGGGGTATAAATACACAGAAAAACCAAACAAGAAACAGGTGAAGCAAATTAACTAAGTGAACGCAGGTGAACTCAATGACCAGGAAATCAATAAAGCTAAACAAACAAACAAGGGAACCAAACAGGAAATACTACCAAAATAAAACAGGAACCCAGAACCAAGGAAAAAGCAAACCACCACATCATAACAGTACCACATCATAACAGTACCCCCCCCTCAAGGGCCAGCCACCGGATGGCCCCAAAAACGTCCAGAGTCCCGAGACGGGCGGGAGGAGGGGGCCCGGAGGAGGGACCAGGGGAAAAAACAAAGTCCAGGGGCACAGGGCCGGGGAAAGAGTCCAAAGGGCCTAGCTCTGGAGGGCGGCCGGGAGGCCGAGACGACGAAGGCAGGCCAGGCTCTGGAGGACGGCCGGGAGGCCGAGACGACGAAGGCAGGCCAGGCTCTGGAGGACGGCCGGGAGGCCGAGACGACGGGGGCAGCCTCGGCTCTGGATCCCTCACGTTGGACACCGGAGGCAGAGGAGGAGGAGCGACCTCCTCGCCGGACACTGGAGACGGAGGAGGAGGAGCGACCTCCTCGCCGGACACTGGAGACGGAGGAGGAGGAGCGACCTCCTCGCCGGACACTGGAGACGGAGGAGGAGGAGCGACCTCCTCGCCGCACACTGGAGACGGAGGAGGAGGAGCGACCTCCTCGCCGCACACTGGAGACGGAGGAGGAGGAGCGACCTCCTCGCCGGACACTGGAGACGGAGGAGGAGGAGCGACCTCCTCGCCGGACACTGGAGACGGAGGAGAAGGAGCGACCTCCTCGCCGGACACTGGAGACGGAGGAGAAGGAGCGACCTCCTCGCCGGACACTGGAGACGGAGGAGAAGGAGCGACCTCCTCGCCGGACACCGGGGCTGGCGCTGGGGCCGGTGGAGGAGAATCCCAACCTGGGACCCCCTCGGGAACTCGGGACAGAGGAGGAGCGTCCCAACCTGGGACCCCCTCGGGAACATGGGTCAAGGGAGGAGCGTCCCGTCCTGGGACCCCCTCGGGAACATGGGTCAAGGGAGGAGCGTCCCGTCCTGGGACCCCCTCGGGAACATGGAGCAAGGGAGGAGCGTCCCGACCCGGGACCCCCTCGGGAACATGGAGCAAGGGAGGAGCGTCCCGACCCGGGACCCCCTCGGGAACATGGAGCAAGGGAGGAGCGTCCCGACCCGGGACCCCCTCGGGAACATGGAGCAGGGGAGGAGCGTCCCGACCCGGGACCCCCTCGGGAACATGGAGCAGGGGAGGAGCGTCCCGTCCTGGGACCCCCTCGGGAACATGGAGCAAGGAAGGTGGAGGGGCTCTGGGCGCTGGCGTGGGAGCCTGCAGCGCCGGACGGGTTGTGGGCGCTGGCGTGGGAGCCTGCAGCGCCGGACGGGTTCTGGGCGCTGGCGTGGGAGCCTGCAGCGCCGGACGGGTTCTGGGCGCTGGCGTGGGAGCCTGCAGCGCCGGACGGGTTCTGGGCGCTGGCGTGGGAGCCTGCAGCGCCGGACGGGTTCTGGGCGCTGGCGTGGGAGCCTGCAGCGCCGGACGGGTTCTGGGCGCTGGCGTGGGAGCCTGCAGCGCCGGAGACGTGGACCCGGGCGCTGGCGTGGGAGCCTGCAGCGCCGGAGACGTGGACCCGGGCGCTGGCGTGAGAGCCTGCAGCGCCGGAGACGTGGACCCGGGCGCTGGCGTGGGAGCCTGCAGCGCCGGAGACGTGGACCCGGGCGCTGGCGTGGGAGCCTGCAGCGCCGGAGACGTGGACCCGGGCGCTGGCGTGGGAGCCTGCAGCGCCGGAGACGTGGACCCGGGCGCTGGCGTGGGAGCCTGCAGCGCCGGAGACGTGGACCCGGGCGCTGGCGTGGGAGCCTGCAGCGCCGGACGGGTTCCGGGCGCCGGCGTGGGAGCCCGCAGCGCCGGACGGGTTCCGGGCGCCGGCGTGGGAGCCCGCAGCGCCGGAGACGTGGGTCTGGGCTGGGACGCGGGCGGCGTAGACCGTGGACCAGGCGGGGATACTGGATACGTGGACCGTGGAGCTGGTGGCTTGATAGCCAATCTGGTTCCCCAGAACCGCGACTGGACCTCAGTGTCGACTGGTTCCGGTTCTTCGTCCAGCCCCAGCAGCATTCCCACCAGTTCGTCACTCGTCATGCTCACTGGGGGTTTTTGCTTACGGCGCCTGGAGTGTCTCTTTCGTCGCGAGGTCCAGAGAGGGTCTGGGTCCAGAGGCTCGTAGGTCGGGAGGTGTTTGGCTGCCTCCCGACGAAGAAATTCAAAGAGAGTGATCATCTCCGCTGGGTCCTCGTTTGGTTGGTTCATTCTGTTACAGTGGCTGGAGGGAGGTGGACCCAAATGCAGGAGTCGGGGCGCCAGTCTACAGAACTCAGGTTTATTCCCAGGGCAGAGCAACAAAATGACAACTAACAGAATGACAATGAACCAACAAACACAACTGAAACCGAGGGGTATAAATACACAGAAAAACCAAACAAGAAACAGGTGAAGCAAATTAACTAAGTGAACGCAGGTGAACTCAATGACCAGGAAATCAATAAAGCTAAACAAACAAACAAGGGAACCAAACAGGAAATACTACCAAAATAAAACAGGAACCCAGAACCAAGGAAAAAGCAAACCACCACATCATAACAGTACCACATCATAACAGAATGGCCGCTATGGCCCTGTGATGTCAACCAAGCCAGCCAATCACAGTTTTAATCCACCCATGAAAAGAGTCACCAAAAACAATACAATAACAAACAATATTTCCACACAACTCTCCAGAGAATAACAGGTCAGACCTCTATTTTTAATTCCTCTTATGGAGAGTGAACCAGCCCACACTTTAATGTATTTTTGCTTTTTCTCTCTTTTTTTTTTTTTTCTGTTCCAACTTTTTCATCTGATACATGCTCATAAAGCTTCCTTCTGGAAACCCACATTCTTCACAGCAGAACGTTAAATAGTTTACTTACATATTGCTGCTTTAAAAGCACCTTCATAAAATTTGGTTTAGGTTGCTCCTCCTTTCCCCCTATAGTCCCCATCGTCACCTGGTCTTATATTTCTGTTATGTCAGTCCTAAAAGTCTACTCACAGGGCTTCGTTTAGTAACCTGATCTGGTACTCACAGGGCTTCGTTTTGGAACCTGATCTCGTATTTCTACTCACAGGGCTTCGTTTAGTAACCTGATCTCGTACTCACAGGGCTTCGTTTTGGAACCTGATCTCGTATTTCTACTCACAGGGCTTCGTTTAGTAACCTGATCTCGTACTCACAGGGCTTCTTTTTGGAACCTGATCTCGTATTTCTACTCACAGGCCTTCGTTTAGTAACCTGATCTCGTACTCACAGGGCTTCGTTTTGGAACCTGATCTCGTATTTCTACTCACAGGGCTTCGTTTAGTAACCTGATCTCGTACTCACAGGGCTTCTTTTTGGAACCTGATCTCGTATTTCTACTCACAGGGCTTCATTTAGTAACCTGATCTCGTATTTCTACTCACAGGGCTTCGTTTTGGAACCTGATCTCGTATTTCTACTCACAGGGCTTCGTTTTGGAACCTGATCTCGTATTTCTACTCACAGGGCTTCTTTTTGGAAACCTGATCTCGTATTTCTACTCACAGGGCTTCTTTTTGGAACCTGATCTCGTATTTCTACTCACAGGGCTTCGTTTAGTAACCTGTTCTCGCACTCACAGGGCTTCGTTTCAGAACCTGATCTCGTAGAGTCTATATCTCTGTTTTTGTTTTATTTTTGCTTTATTTTTATTTATTTGTCAAAGTCAGTCCTCGGGAAAAGGAGCACAACCACCATTATTATGAAAACAGTCGACAATTTTATAAACAAAACTGTTTCAGTTCGATTAGTATTAAGAATCACTCAGTCTAAAATATTATATCAAAAACCACTTTCAATCAAATTATAATTTGGAAAAATATACTTCTCACCAGATAAATCCACACGTGGGTTGAGATCCCTTCGTGATCGACCGAAACCGGTGACTGTGGCCCTCGTCACTCTTAAGGCCTATTCGAGGTTTGAAGATGAATCTGTTTGGATTCCGGCAGCCTGCCCCTCAGTCCAGTCCCGGCAGAAACACATGGGATCCCACTTCTGACACCAAATTGTCGTGGAATTTATCCGATGAGAAATAAATCTATAAATCAACTGTTTTCTGTTCAATTTATTGGGCATGTACAGATGTTGCGGGCGAGAGGTCTCGAGAGCTCTCCCCTGCTCAGAGTGCTACCGTGTTCTTTAAGCATACACAAACAACCCTTGCAGGCAGCACTAGTCAAAACAACTGCTAGCTTGGAGATAACAACAGTCAAAGCTGAAACAGGCCTTGAGCAGAACACTTAGTTTTATGCATGAATCTACTAAAGCAAGCTTACTGAACTACTCTAACTATGCAGAATATATATCTTAATATAATTTAATAAATGAATAACATATTAAAACTACACTATACGCATAATTCCACCACAGGAGTAGAACTGAATCAGGAGTAGAACTGAATCAGGACTAGAACTGAATCAGGATTAGAACTGAATCAGGAGTAGAATTGAATCAGGACTAGAACTGAATAAGGACTAGAACTGAATCAGGACTAGAACTGAATCAGGATTAGAACTGAATCAGGAGTAGAATTGAATCAGGACTAGAACTGAATAAGGACTAGAACTGAATCAGGACTAGAACTGAATAAGGACTAGAACTGAATCAGGACTAGAACTGAATAAGGACTAGAACGGAATCAGGACTAGAACTGAATCAGGAGTAGAACTGAATCAGGACTAGAAACTGAATAAGTACTAGAACTGAATCATGAGTAAAACTGAATCAGGAGTAGAACTGAATCAGGAGTAGAACTGAATCAGGAGTAGATTTGAATCAGGACTAGAACTGAATCAGGAGTAGAACTGAATCAGGACTAGAACTGAATAAGGACTAGAACTGAATAAGGACTAGAACTGAATCAGGAGTATAACTGAATCAGGACTAGAACTGAATAAGGACTAGAACGGAATCAGAACTAGAACTGAATGAGGAGTAGAATTGAATCCGGAGTAGAACTGAATAAGGACTCGAACGGAATAAGGACTAGAACCGAATCAGGACTAGAACTGAATCAGGACTAGAACTGAATGAGGAGTAGAATTTAATCCGGAGTAGAACTGAATAAGGACTAGAACTGAATCAGGATTAGAACTTAATCAGGAGTAGAACTGAATCAGGACTAGAACTGAATCAGGACTAGAACTGAATAAGGACTAGAACGGAATAAGGACTAGAACCGAATCAGGACTAGAACTGAATCAGGACTAGAACTGAATGAGGATTAGAACTTAATCAGGAGTAGAACTGAATCAGGACTAGAACTGAATCAGGACTAGAACTGAATAAGGACTAGAACGGAATAAGGACTAGAACCGAATCAGGACTAGAACTGAATGAGGATTAGAACTTAATCAGGAGTAGAACTGAATCAGGACTAGAACTGAATCAGGACTAGAACTGAATAAGGACTAGAACGGAATAAGGACTAGAACCGAATCAGGACTAGAACTGAATGAGGAGTAGAATTGAATCCGGAGTAGAACTGAATAAAGACTAGAACTGAATCAGGAGTAGAACTTAATCAGGAGTAGAACTGAATCAGGACTAGAACTGAATCAGGACTAGAACTGAAACAGGAGTAGAATTGAATCAGGACTAGAACTGAATCAGGAGTAGAACTGAATCAGGGCTAGAACTGAATCAGGAGTAGAATTGACTCAGGACTAGGCGTCCAGGCTGCAGCAACACATGGTTTCATGGAAACAAGCAAATAAACAGCAGACGTTTCTGCAGAAAGTCCACCAGCAGAAGTTTCAGGAGGCTCCTTCAGGAGGCTCCTGTGGACCTTCGGGAGGCTCCTTCAGGAGGCTCCCGCGGACCTTCAGGAAGTTGCTGCGGACCTTCAGGAGGCTTCTTCAGGAGGCTCCCGCGGACCTTCAGGAAGTTCCTGCGGACCTTCAGGAGGCTCCCGCGGACCTTCAGGAAGTTCCTGCGGACCTTCAGGAGGCTCCCGCGGACCTTCAGGAGGCTCCCGCGGTCCTTCAGGAAGTTCCCGCGGAGCTTCAGGAGGCTCCCGCGGACCTTCAGGAAGTTCCCGCGGAGCTTCAGGAAGTTCCTGCGGACCTTCAGGTGGCTCCTTCAGGAGGCTCCCGCGGACCTTCAGGAAGTTCCCGCGGAGCTTCAGGAAGTTCCCGCGGACCTTCAGGAGGCTCCCGCGGACCTTCAGGAAGTTCCCGCGGAGCTTCAGGAAGTTCCTGCGGACCTTCAGGTGGCTCCTTCAGGAGGCTCCCGCGGACCTTCAGGAAGTTCCCGCGGAGCTTCAGGAAGTTCCCGCGGACCTTCAGGAGGCTCCCGCGGACCTTTAGGAGGCTCTCGCGGACCTTTAGGAGGCTCTCGCGGACCTTCAGGAAGTTCCTGCGGACCTTCAGGTGGCTCCTTCAGGAGGCTCCCGCGGACCTTCAGGAAGTTCCCGCGGAGCTTCAGGAAGTTCCCGCGGACCTTCAGGAGGCTCCCGCGGACCTTTAGGAGGCTCTCGCGGACCTTTAGGAGGCTCTCGCGGACCTTCAGGAAGTTCCCGCAGAGCTTCCGGGTCTGAACGGAACACGACAGAAATATTTTCTGAATTCTCTTCTTGTTACTGAGACAGACGTTCTCATTAAAGCAGCTGCTGGAGGATTCTGTGTTTACATGTTGTGTTGCTGTTGTTTTGTTTTTGTCCGGATGAACTGATACACACACCTGCCAATCACAGTAACCATAGCAACATACATCAGTCAGTTTGCCGTGCTCTTTATTGATGATCAGAAACAGAATGGATCGACAGAAATGATTCGAATCGTGTTGAATTATGGGAGGTGAAGCTGTGTGATGTCATCCGAACAGGTGATGATGTCATCAGTTTAGCTGTAGGCATCTTTCTCAGTTTGTGATTGGCTGGATGGGGACGCCAACACAGGCTGGACAGGCTCCGCCCCCAGCTCACCTGGAGACAGAATGAAAACAGGGATGAATTGGAGTGAAAATGTTTCAGGCTCATGCGCTTCGGCGCCAACGCTGCCGGCAGGAACTACACTTCCCAGAATCCTCTGAGGCGCAGCATCAAAGGTAATCTGATTACCTGTGAGTTGAGTCAGTCTGGTTCCCAGTTGACCCCAGAAGGAGCAGGACTTCTGACTCAGACCCTGCTGATGCTGGAGGGCGGGGCTTATCTCCAGATATGTGGGCGTGGCCACAGAGGACAGGACTGGCTGCCATTGGGGTAGAACTGACTCTGCCCACACACGGGATGGGTTGGGGTTCCTGGAATTAATTTATTTTATCTTTTTAGTCTGATTTTTTCTTGAAAAAAATGTGAATAATTTCTTTGACATAAAAAGTTTAAAGTGTTTTGTGTGTTTATCTGACCCGGTCCGCACGAAGCTAGACACGTAGGTCACCATGGCCAGGGACACGCGTCGGTCAGACGGGGTGAAACGCTGAGAGCTGATTGGATGGAGAGGAGTCCCGAACACAAACTGAAGGTCCAGAGCAATGAAGGCATCAGCCCTGCAGAGAAAAGATGGGATTCAGAGGAGCATCAGATGTTTGACTGTGTCGGGTTTAAACCGGCGAGGAAGACGCTGGTACCTGGTGTGAGCGCTGGAGGCTGGTTGGTGGTACAGGAAGACGTTAGCTCCACTGCTGGCCCAGTGGGAGGCCATCTGCAGTGAGGGACAGATGATGAAGAGGTCTCTGCAAACAAACAGCAGAGATTAGATTCAAGTCTTGGTGTGGCGTCTTCATCAGAAGGACAGCAAGGACATCCTGGTGGATGAGGTTAAACAAACACCTCTTTTCCATCAGCACCAGCTTGTCTCAACTTAACTCACCTCGACTCGTCTCAGCTTGGTCCGGTTTCTTTTCCATTAGAATTCAGTACTAGGTCTAAAAGGGGCGGGGTTTGGGTGACATCACTGTGACGTCAGTGTAGTCCACGACAAGCTCTATAACAACATAGGACCGAGAGGCAATCTGCTACTTGGTCTGCAGCTCGCCGGTCGCTGACCATAAATTGTATCCATCTGTTGGAACCACTTCCAGTCTCGTCTGTTTGATCCACTCCGACTATCGTGGTCCTCGACCGCAGATATACAGGCGGTATACAGGCGGTATACAGGCGGTATACAGGCGGTATACAGGCGGCTGAAATGAGTTTCCTCCGCAGGGTGGCCGGGCTCTCCCTTAGAGATAGGGTGAGGAGCTCGGTCATCCGGGAGGAGATCAGAGTAGAGCCGCTGCTCCTCCACATCGAGAGGAACCAGTTAAGGTGGCTCGGGCATCTGGTCAGGATGCCTCCTGGACCTCCCTGGTGAGGTGTTCCAGGCATGTCCCTCTGGGAGGAGACCCCGGGGAAGACCCAGGACACGCTGGAGGGATTATATCTCTCGGCTGGCCTGGGAACACCTCGGGATCCCCCCGCAGAGTTGGCAAATGTGGCTGGGGAGAGGGAAGTCTGGTGCGACCCGACCCCGGATAAGCTGCAGAAGATGGATGGATGGATGGATGGACCTGCCAATGGTCACCTTTGGGCTTTTCCAGATTCTCTCGTCACTGCTGAAAACTGTTGCAAACCGTAGCCATTGAGTCGGAAAGCTCTTGATAGATTTTTTTCATTTGGTGTCGCTCCATCTGGGTCCATCTGTATCCTTTCCTCAGCAACCAAAGAAATGTCTCCACCTCAGTGTTGGAGTTCCAAAAAAAAGTAGCGGTAAACGGGTCCAAAAGCCAAGTGGAAAACCCTCCAAACTGAGCAGAGGCGAGTTCAGCTGAGACGAGCTGATACTGATGGAAAACAGCCGAAAGTTAAAGCAGCAGGTTTTCCCCGTCCATGCCATCTGGTCAGCTAACAGAAAAAAGGGATTTCCAACCTTTAACCGAGAAACCATGTTTGACTCGATTCTTCATTTCAAGTCGACATGATGTCAGAACGGTTCGGCTGAAGGCCGTTCTAGGTGTTCTGTGAGAAACTGTTCGCTGCTTACCTGATCAGTAATAATCCAGACTCCACCAGCACCAGTCGCACCTTTCCAACCCAAGACAGACTCGTCTTTATTCTGTATGACGTCATATGTGAACGTTGGAGCAGTTTTTCATGTATTAACTGAACTCCTCTGACTTTTGTCAGTTTTATTTTCTTCTTATTTGCCAAAACCTTAAAGTTCCAAGTCACTTTTGCTCAATTTGATCTGTCTGGTTTTCTATTTTAATCTAAACCAGTTTGTAGAGGCTGAATGTTTTAATCCCGGACAGCATGCAGACATGATGTTTCCATGCAGACGTGATGTTTCCATGTAGACATGATGTTTCCATGCAGACGTGATGTTTCCATGCAGACGTGATGTTTCCATGCAGACGTGATGTTTCCATGCAGACGTGATGTTTCCATGCAGACGTGATGTTTCCATGCAGACGTGATGTTTCCATGCAGACGTGATGTAAAATGAATGTATGAAAAAATAAAGCAGCATAAAGAGCAACCAGAAGAAGAAAACAGGCATTTCTGTTTTAACCATTATCTTCACAAAACTCAGCTGTGTTTTCATCCCAAACGTCTTCCTGGCTTTATTCCAGCCATAGAGGATCCTTATTTTCCTGCTTTTCTCATCACTTGTTGATCTTTGGCTGCTCCTGATTGGACGTTACCGTCAGTTTAAGCTCTCTGATTGGTGGAAAGTCTGACAGGAAGTGTCTTCATCATCATGTCCAGGTGAAAATAGAGGTCTCTTAGCAACATGGTAGTGATGGTGATGAAGATGTGATAAATAATGGTGGATTTACCATCTAGAGTCTCTGAATAAACACTACATGTTGTGTCTGGATTGTAAACCTCCTGGACGGATAGAAACGCTGTTAAACCTCCATAGACCAGCTGGAGGGTCACATGACCATCCCAGTTACACACTGCTGGTCCTGCTGGTATAGAGGTCGGATGGAGTTTTAAGGATTAAAGTGGTGCTATGATGGCATTTGGAGTTTTCTGAGCTTTCTACAGTGTTACAGGGTTGAATCCTCGTCAAACATGTGAACGACACTGTTTTTTTTATCACCTAAACGCATGTTTGAGTTTGAGTTTGAGTTCCAGCAAGCTCTCCGTTCGGTTTCCATGGCGATGAAAAACGCGTCGTTTTAGAGTTTTTTCTACTTGGAAATCCTTGTGACGTCCCGGGGGATAAGGTTCGGTGATTGGTTACCTTCTACTGGTTAACAAGGGCATGTACAAATACATCAGGCGGGTGGAAAACGTGGGATAAAGTTATTTCCAACGATGGCTGGTGAGTTTACCAAAGAGAGACATCCTGCTGCATTCGTTGCTGTGGGTTGCTGTTTTCCACTTCGTTTTCAGGCTCTGATTCAGGTTCCAACATGTAGGGCTGTATGCTATGTGTTGATGTTGTAGTTTGTTTTTTTTATTGAGTTCATATTAGCCTAATCCTTCTGTTTATGAGATGTTACAATGACGGTGAAAGCAGGTGCGGTGCGCGCTCCCGATGTAGTGCAGTGGCGGGAGGCGGGGCTTAATGCGGAAGAGTCTCAATCCACTCGTTTTGCCCGCAGGCTGATCTGACAGCCTACGGAGAGGGTCGGTCTGAAGTAAATAAAGCCATTTGTGACAATAACTCCATCAATCCCAGCCCTTCTGGTCTCAGACATAAAAATAAATTAGCCTGAAATGCACAGAATAGTTCCACTTTAACTGATTTTTAATTGACTTTTTTCTCCCTCCAGAAAGGAAACTGTTTCCTGTTTCATCCAGCGCTCTGACTGTTTCCCACCTGGTGGCGTTGTTGAGCGCTCTGGAGAACAGGTTGTACCCAGCAGCTGACGGACTATGGTCCAGAGAGTAGAACCAGGTTGCCGCCTCCTTCAGCAGCTCGTTTCCTTTGGCTCCGCCCAGCGAGCGACTCAGAGCCTCGTAGAACGCCGTCTTCCCGTCAGCTCGACCTTGCAGAGCCTCAAAGTCCTGAACCCAGAGAACCACGTGACTCCTTAACACTTAACATCCAGCATCTGGAGGCGTTTTCAGCTGTGCTGCGACCTCTGACCTTTATCCTGCGAGCTCGGCTAATCAGACCGTCGTCCTCCGAGGTTCCCAAC
The DNA here is from genome assembly GCF_933228915.1 of Telmatherina bonti. NCBI lineage: Eukaryota > Metazoa > Chordata > Actinopteri > Atheriniformes > Telmatherinidae > Telmatherina > Telmatherina bonti. The sequence goes on along the minus strand of NC_136623.1, from coordinate 5,674,084 downwards.
AGCAGGTCGACTCTGCGATAGGACGAGGACTGAGACTGAAGGACTGGAGACCAGGACTGGAATGGACCGCTGACCGCCAGCAGCTGCAGGACAAACACACGTTGGATCAGATGCGTAGAGACCTGGATCATCCAAACCATCCTGGAGTTTAGACCTCACTTTGGTCTGAGCAGCGTTGAGTTTCTGGACGGGCGTCTCTCTGAGGCAGGTGGCCATCTTATCATCGTCGGCGAGCTCAGAGGTCAAGCAGCCGACTTCTCGGGCCAGATCAGTCGCCTGGCGTCTGGAGGACGAGGCCGTCTGGACCAATGATGGAGAAAACACGGAACCACCCTGCAGACGGGACAGAAGAAGAAACTAGTTGAGCCAGGACCGATGACCCTGTCCTCCCCCCGGCTGCGACGCCACGATGGACAACGAAGAAAATAAAATAGTTTTAAAGTGAAACAAACGATAAGAAAGATGCTGGAAAATCCATTCAGCAGCTCAGGATGTGATGTCCCACCTTCAGGCAGGTTGGATATATGTTAACACACGTATCCAACCTGCCAATCACATGGCAGCTTGTGGTCATGGAGACATGGTGACATCATTTACTGAAGTTCAAACTGAGCATCACAGAGAAAGAAATGAGACTGATCAACCTGTACCATACCAACTGGTACCATACCGATGCCTACCATACCAACCTGCACTGCACCAACCCATGCCACACCGACCCTCACCATAACGACCCCTATCATATTGATCGGTACCATATTGACCTCTACCATTCTTACCCATACTGTCCAGACCAGCGAAGTGGAGACAATTCTTGATGTGACTTCAGACTGTCCGGTCATGTTTCCATATATTTATACTCAGTAAACCAGTCTGAAGGGGTCCAATCAAGGATAAAGGTTTGTTTGTGGGAACAAAGCCCTTCTTACTAAACCACATGGCTTTGGTCTGAGACTAAATCTGAAGAGGACCTGATGGCTGTGATGGACTGGCGACGTGTCCAGGGTGTACCCTGCCTCTCGCCTGAAAGCTGCTGGAAAGGCTCCAGCTTCCCTGCGACTATTAATCGGGTCAAACAGTTCAGAGGATGAATGAATAAACCTGATGGATAGGACCTGATGGGCATGAATGAAACTAAGCTGCAGTTGACAAACGACATCTGGAGTTGGAGCCAACGGAGTGAAGGATAGTGTCGTCAGCATAAAGATGAATGGATCGATCAGTTCTCAGTATTAATCATGAAAAAGTGCGGAGCCAAAGATCGAACCCTGTGGGACGCCTTTTGTAACCCTCTGTCACATTAATCTGCATCAAACTGTAAAAACTTAAACCGGATAAACGAGTAATGATGAAGAAGGAGAGGATGACTATCGGACTTGCCATCAGGATCATCCGCTGGAACGAGGAACCCGAGGAGGAGGAGAGATGAAGGCTGGTGATGTCAGCACCACGACGCTCCGCCCCCACTGTCACAGTGCTGTTGTCTCCGCCCACCAGGGAGATGTGGGCATTGACCCAACGAAGCACCGCCTCCTGATCCGACAAGCCATAGTTACCACGGAGACCAGACGCACCTGGAGACAGAAAGATGAGACTGCTTGTTGTTCTGTGTGTGTGTGTGTGTGTGTGTGTGTGTGTGTGGGTGTGTGTGTGTGTGTGTGTGTGTGTGTGTGTGTGTGTGTGTTTACTTATTTCTTTGTTTTTATTTACCTGTACTCAGGAATCCCAGCGCTGCGGTCCGATAACTGGCTGTTACCACGACAATGTTACCCATAGCCGCGAGGGCGGAGCCATCCAATAGTCCCGGTTTCTGATTCGCTGAAGGGTTGAAAAAGAAAACGAGGACTGGGACACGCCCTCTCTGAAACATGCACACGCACACACACACACACACACAGAAACACACTTTTAGATCATTAAAATTAAAAAAATAAAATAGGAAAATCTAAACTTCAAAGGAAAAAGGTTTAAATAGACAAAGTAAAGTCGGGACACACCAGAGCAGCAGGACGGAAGACATTCAGGTAGAGACAGTCCTCACTGGACGCCGCAGATGCATCATCACCAGGCTGGATGCAGCTGGGACTGATGGATGGATGGAGTTTACTGATTAGAAATGAAACTTACTCTCCAGATGTTACAGATGAAAGATTGTGACTGATGAGGATGAGGTAGGTCTAAGGACCTCTGCGGTCCATGAAGACGCCAGTTGGAGTTGATAAAATGGGTTGTTACCGTGGTTTTGTTGCATCCCAGGTTCCCATCCAGTCAGCTGGCTGTGCTGCTTGGAAACGGAGGGGTCCTGTTGGTGCACGGGCGTACGGGACTCCGAGGAACTGAATCACCGTCCTCCTGTCTGAACCAACGACTGTTTCCACGGCAACGCCCTGCAGAGTCCCATGGCCCGGTATTGAGAGGGCTGTTACTGATGGCAGCCGCTCTGAAGAAAGAAACAAACACAGATCTGACCAACAGCGCCGCGAGGAGCTGTTCTCTGAAACTTGCCCATCAGCTCACCTGTCCTCAGGTACACCTTCTGGGCGGGCTCTCTGACGACCAGTCGGCAGGAAGTGGAGGGACCGGAGGATCTGGGGGCGGAGCTTAACCCACAGACTGAGGTGTCAGGGTAGAGGACACAGCGGGTGGCAGACTCCACCTCCATGAGTGACACAGCAGCACAAGACTCCGCCTCCTGACAGGCTAACAAGAAACAGGAAAACTGTCAGATCCACACACGTTACGGATCATCTCTATCTTAAACTGTGGTTACCATGGAGACACCAGTCCCTGGTCTTGTCTTGGTCACCAGTGATGTCACGGCTTATGTGGATGACATCATATCTTGACAAAGATGAGTCGATCAGGACTGAGGAGTCATCGAGGAGACGCCACTCGTCCATGGACACTGAGAAAGGCCGTGTCATGTTGCACATTTAGCTAGGCTAGTAAAGCTAACAGTCACAGTAAATGAAGCAACGTGTGAGTCTCACCGTTGTTTGTGGTTGGTGGCAGGCTGAACGGAGGACAGAGCGCTGGAGAGGATGTCCACTGATTCACTGAAGACATAACATGTCACATCATACAACGCCTCTATTTATCTGTGTGTACTTGTGTGTGTGTGTGTGTGTGTTTAGTACCAGGTTTCTGGTACCAGCCGAAGGGTTCTGGAGCCGTCATCACTTCCGATGGACTGCAGTCCTGAGTCCTCCAGCTCGTCATGTCGTCCTCGCTGCAGGTCTGAACGCCCAGGCTGATCAGAGCCAGACACACCACACCTGCACACACACACATAAAAATATAAGACATGTTTTATATGTACTCCCAGAAGAAGCCTCCTTGATCAAAACAAGTCTGCTGCTAATAGTTACTTCACTGAGACGGCGCTACTTTCTGCAAGACATCATCTGTTCAGTTACTCTAATGTTCTAATGTAGCGAGACCTTTCTGCAGCCTTTGAAATAATCAGTAATGGTTGTGCTTTCAGACACGAGCATCTCAGGATTTCTTGGTTTAAGTTGTACTTCTGGGAACAAGTACAAACATATTATTAATTGTTCTAGAATTCCCCAAGACTTTCTACCATGACCTCTGCTTTTTTCCAATAAAAACCACTTCCTTGGGCCCAGTAATCTGCATGTTAGGCTCCTTGTGTCATGGCAGATGATACCTGACTGTACCTGTCTGATATCATGGCTATGCAGATGATACCTGACTGTACCTGTCTGATATCATGGCCATGCAGATGATACCTGACTGTACCTGTCTGATATAATTTCTATGCAGATTATACCTGACTGTACCTTTCTGGTATCATAGCTATGCAGATGACACCCGACTATACCTGTCAGGTTTTATGGCTATGTAGATGACACCCGACTATACCTGTCAGGTTTTATGGCTATGCAGATGACACCCGACTATACCTGTCAGGTTTTATGGCTATGTAGATGACACCCGACTATACCTGTCAGGTTTTATGGCTATGCAGATGACACCCGACTATACCTGTCAGGTTTTATGGCTATGTAGATGACACCCGACTATACCTGTCAGGTTTTATGGCTATGTAGATGACACCCGACTATACCTGTCAGGTTTTATGGCTATGTAGATGACACCCGACTATACCTGTCAGGTTTTATGGCTATGCAGATGACACCCGACTATACCTGTCAGGTTTTATGGCTATGTAGATGACACCCGACTATACCTGTCAGGTTTTATGGCTATGCAGATGACACCCGACTATACCTGTCAGGTTTTATGGCTATGTAGATGACACCCGACTATACCTGTCAGGTTTTATGGCTATGCAGATGACACCCGACTATACCTGCCAGGTTTTATGGCTATGCAGATGACACCCGACTATACCTGTCAGGTTTTATGGCTATGCAGATGACACCCGACTATACCTGTCAGGTTTTATGGCTATGCAGATGACACCCGACTATACCTGTCAGGTTTTATGGCTATGCAGATGACACCCGACTATACCTGTCAGGTTTTATGGCTATGCAGATGATACCTGACTGTATCTGTCAGGTTTCATGTGAATCTCAGCTCATCATGATGAAGAAACACCAGCTTTAGCTAAACCTCTGTAAGTCTAAATGTTTGGTCTTCCTGGCCAACACATTTTATTAACCCAAAAGGTCACATGACCCCTCTGCTTCTTCATTGTATGCTTATGGCTGTATGACTCCAATTCCATTCTCTTTCCGGCTGCACTTGTTAATTTTGCTTCATTTCTTGTCATTGGTTCAGTTTCTATCTAGTTAATTAAAAAAAAAAAAAAAGCAAACAGTTGCTCCAGGAAACATCCTTATTTCATGTAAAATGTGTTTAATAAACAACAAGTACAGAAAGACGGAATTCTGCTCAGATACTAGAATAAGTTACCACGGATACCTGGTGATTGGGTGTCGCGGACAAAACCGATACCACGGCAACAGGGATCCTCATCACAGCGGCGCTCACACTTCATGAACCTAAACACACAAACAGATGCAGTTTAATTAATTAAATGCAGTTTTTCCTCAAAATATAAACACATTATGTAAAAACGTTATAATTCTCTGTTTATAGTTACTCTAGTTCTTTATTGTTTGTTAAAAGAACATATTTTATGAGTATTTTCAGGATGTTCCTGTTGCTGACTGGTGTCTTCAGTCATTATGGACGTTTATGTTTACGGGTCCTGTTTACTGTAAATTCACTCTGAGAATGCAAAATCATATCTGTCTGGTAAATGTTTTCCTGGATGATTTCTGAGACTTTTTCAAAGAAAATAGACAGAATCTTTAATATAAAGCTCCAGCAAAGTTACTGAAAGTAAATTAAGACTTGAAAATATTGTATGTGCTGAATTAATAATAATAAAAAAAAAACATTTACATGTAAATATTGACTGATAGAACATAAACCTCTGTATTTGTTTGAAAAATTCAATGACCCATACAAATATTTTACAAACTACAAAATTAAAGAAAAGAACTTAGGCTTTTACTGATTTGCATAAACAGAGCAGTCTGTTATTCGTTACCCCTCGGACAGCGGCGTAGTTTCTCTCAGTGTGATTCGACTCCGTACTGAGTAAGAAACCATCTTCTGGAAGGAAACTCGCTCATAGAAACTCTTCACAGGTCCATCCAGAGCCACTAAACACACAAATATAAGGCAATCATATCAATAATGTGTCGAAAAAAAGCTCTGATTTCTTTATTTTTGGCACGTTCAGATGTTTTAGTCCACAAAAACACAAATTTCCCCTAAAAATAATAAAAAGTTCACATTTCCTCCAGTTTCTCCCAAAATAAATACTTCAGCTTTAATAAATAATGACCTCCAGTGTGATTTACAGCAGGAAATGTTTGGTATTGATCGCTGTACCATTCTTGATGTAGGTGTTGATGGGCTTTCGGTCCAGCAGGGGGCGACAGGGTCGTCTCAGAGGTTTATCGTACGCTCCGCAGACTCTGCTGTCTGGATACAGCAAGCAGCTGAAGAAACCGGCCAAGTCGGCGTCTCTGAGGTTGGCAACTGAACACTGCTGCTCTTCATCACAACCTGAAACATCATCGAAATATTTACAAAGTGCTGCCACCTGCAGGAGGGAGGGCCCCAGTTCACGTCACACGGAGATCAGATCATTGATGGCGAAAATGTTCTGCCTTTTTCTAATTATAAATTCATGAACTTTAGCCCTTAAACGTCTGCATTTATTTACAAATATATAAAAAGCAAAATAACTGCAGTAAAATAACATGTGAACGGATGTCTGGGTGGTGAAGATGTAGCTCGAGTTTCTCTGACTGGGTCTTTTAGTTTATTCTTTCATTTTGTTTTGTTTCATATTGTTTCATTTTGTTTAATCTCAACTCATATATCACATTCTGTCATTTAGTTGTGAATCATATTGTATCGTTCCTGGGTGTTTGCTTTGATTTGTGTTGGTAAATTTAGTTTAGTCTGATACATTTTCACATTTTGTCACAATTTTTAGGTTTGTTTTGTTTTGAATCACATTGTTTTATTTTGTATGATCTCACATAATATCAAAAAAGCTGTTTCAATAGCTGCCTCAACAATAAATCTACGTCCATTTCACAGACATCATAAATATGTAGCATAAAACACATTTAGAATTAAAAAAATATAAATAAAAAACAAAAACAAATAAAATCTCCTTCAATCCCAACACAGATTTTATACAACCCAACAAGTGAAGTTGTTTAGAATTATTTAACATTTAGATAAAAAATATAAATGTGGGTCTTTTTCATCAACCTGTGACCAAAGTTTTAAGTTCGCCAGCGAACTTCAGGTGGAGGTAACGCTGCTGTGACCTACGTGTGAGACACCACAGCAAGGCCTGCTGGGAGTCGTAGTTTTCCTTGTTGAGCAGGAAGGAGAGACGCGGGAGCTTCCTCTGAGGATCCACCAGGACGTCATCGTCCGACAGAGACTCAAACTTCAGCTGCAGCGACGCTGAAAAGCCAAACAGGAAACCAGTCAGAGGAAACATATCAGCTGGTCCGTAAGGCGGTTCCTGCTGTTGGGTCGGATACAAACCATCCAGAGGAGGACTGGGTTCTGCTGCAGGACAGGAAGCAGAACCAGAATCCCCGACTGCCGGATCTGCATCTGAAACAACACAAACACAGATCAGATGGTTGTCTGTACGACGCCTCCGGACACGTGACGGTCAGAGTCTCCACCTGTGTTCAGGTAGACGGCCTGGAAGCTGATGATGGAAGCCTGGTAGTCCTTCTTGTTCTTACTGTCAGCTGGCAGAGCAGATTCAGCTGAACAAACAAACAAACAAATTAGTGTTGAAGTCGTCCAGTTTGCAGCTGTGACGTCATTTTCTTACTGATGGGGAACTTTTGTCCTCCGAAGTCGAACACAAAGCTCCGCTGCTGTTCATTGTAGGTAAGCCCCGCCCCACATATACGATTGGCTAATCCCTGTCCAATCACATCCCAGTCCTGGTCCCCACACATCAGCACTGACGGAGCTCTCAGCCAACCACAGAGCAGAGAACCTGAGGGGGCGGAGCCAAAAAGAAGTTGACACAGATCCATTAACGTTTAATTTTTCATTTTTTTAAAGTATTCATTTATTTAGTCATCACAATTGTTATTTTGTGATTATGACAGACAGAGATAGATTATACATGTTGCTGTCTCCATGGTAACACACCTCCGTTCAGCCTGTTCTGGTTGAGGATGAATCCATGGCAACAGGCGTCGCGGCTGCAGCCATCTTGACAGAAACGATGAGCGTCCGACAGAGACGTTCGTCCAGAGAACACCTGAGTCTTGAACACACCTGAGAGTACCTTCATCATCCTCATCCTCACAAATCTCTGTTTCTGCTGCTGCTGTGAGGAAAACTCCGCCCCTAGAAACACGAAGCACACCTGATCACACAGGTACGTACACACGCAGTACTAGAAGGTACACTGTGCTATAAAGCACTTGGTTGCCATGGAAACACTACCTTTTTTCTTGACGACCAGCAGATCCGAAACCCCGCCGCTCACTTTCGGAGAGCAGCTCAGCTGATGGAACAGCTCGGCCTGAAGATTTCCCAGAAAACCGCCGGTCTGCGGCGTCGCAGAGTAAAATAAAAACGTTTATCAATCAACTTTAAATCAGATTTTTAATGGATCATTCAGAGAAAAGCTGAGTTTTACCTGCTGGGAGGCGTTGCAGTGTGTGTTCAGGGTGTGTGTGCTGTAGAGTTCACACTGAGTCTGGAACAGCGCCACATGGTGGCAGGACGGCTCCACTGCACAAGCTGACACACAAACAGAGTCAGAAACGGGACTAAACACACCTCTGAGAAAAAGATGCACACATGTGTTACCGTGGATACAGGAAGCGAGGTCTGAGGTCATCGCCCGCAGCACTTCAGTATCATCAGATCCAACCACCAGGTCGGACTTGGGAACAGCTTCAAATCTCTGGAGAACTACAACACGACGGGATTATGAGAAGAAAGTCATGTAAAAAAAAACCTGCTTTCTGACTGGCTGCTGCCACCTCACCTGAGCACTCGTCATCTGTCAGAACTTTATCACTGGTGGTCCACTCAAGCTCCGCCCCCTCACTGCTGAAGCACCTCCACCGGCCAGACAGAAGGTCAGGCTGTGCAGGTAGGAAGTCTCCTCGCTGTGAACACCTCAAGCTCCGCCTCTGACACTCCATCTCACCTGAAACAATTAAACACACCTCAGGTGTTTTACTGGACATATCCCAGTTTTGCGTGTTGGATGGCGAGTCTTTAACAAACATTCAGATTAACCAGGCTCACATTGACTGACAGATGAAGCTCCAGCAGGGGAGGAGCCTCTGGGACACCTATTGCAAAAGTCCCACCCCTCTTCTTCCTGATAGGTTCCCTGAGGACACAGAAGACACGCCCCCTCCTGGAAGAAACTGCCAGCCGGACAAACAACTGCAAACACACACAAAACCAACATCTTTCAACAGCAGCAGAGATAAATGAAAAGAAACCAGAAATTCTGACGAAAGATTTCAGTTTTATTCCGGACGAGGTGGTAAAACAGTCATGTCACCAGTAGGGGGCAGCAGTGTAACACACAACGTGCTAGTAAATACAAAAGTGCTAATACAGCAGCTAATTTCATTAGCTTTACCATGCTAACAGCCAAATTAAGCATCAACTGACTTTCCAAACTAACATTTTCATGTTTAAACCTCAAGTCAGACGAGGTTGTGTCTGATCCAGGGGGTCCGACTGGACTGAACTGGGTCACCAAGTTAGGTATGCTAGTCATTACGCTTAGTATTTCCTGTTTTATCACTTGCATTTCCTAAATAATAACATCAAACTGAATATATACTGCAAATCACCAGCCAAGACAAGCTAATTATTAGTCTTTGCACTGCTAACATTAGCATTTTCTTGCTAACAGACAGAATAGGTTGTATATGTATCAGTGGGTTACCAGTTTATAGACAGTAGTGTTGCTAACACTAGCATCTTCTTGCTAACAGACAGAATAGATTGTATATGAATCAGTGGGTTACCAGTTTATAGACTGTAGTGTTGCTAACACTAGCATCTTCTTGCTAACAGACAGCATACGTTGTATATGAATCAGTGGGTTACCAACTTAAGAGACAGTAATGTTGCAAACACTAGCATCTTCTTGCTAATGAACAGTGGGGTGAGTATTTAATCCAATGAACCTACCAGCTGAGAGAAGCAAGTCATTAACCTCTCTTTTGTTGACAGAGGCAGCTCCTTGCTAACAGTCAGAAAAGAGAGTATCTCTGTAAATCAATGAGTAACAAGGCCAGTTGTTAGCCTTTTTAGCATGACCATTAGCATCTCCTTGCTAATGAACAGAGGGGACAGTCGCCAACTTGAATAAACTTTCAGCCTCCTCACAATGCACTTCCTAATGCCTTTGTCATTAGCTGAGTTCAAGATGCTACAAGTATTTAGCCATCACAGGATGCTCAACACTCTGATTTTATGTAATTTTAGCAAATCTCTGTCACCTATAGGTTAAAGATTGACAGCGGGCATTGTGGGTACTCAAGGTCTTCTTCAATCTTTGCTAATATGTTAACAAATATATGTATAAAATATTTGGAAAGATGAAAAAGTAACCCAGAATATATTCGCATTTTGATGAGGAATTCTGAGCCTGGAAGAAGAAAAGACTGTCTGAAACTGCTGAAGTTGGCTTTACATCCCTGTCGACGATGGTTTTGGTGAATTTTCTGCTCACTCCTTCAGCATGAAAAGGTTTTCAGGTATATGGCTGTGCATGTGCAGGACACTGAGGGACATTTGTTTTTATGGAAGAAATGTTGCAACAACTCAAACCCAAGAAATGCTGAGATTTTGTTGTCTGACTTAGCAAAAAATAGAAAAAAAGAAGAGTTTTGTCTTCGCCAACTCACCACATCCTTCACCATCATTGGTCAGGTGGTAACCATGGGAACAGCCAAAGCTGGGTGTCGTCTTAGAAACCAGTTTTGGCTGCGATGGCAGAGCTGAAGGGAGATTACCGAGAAGTTCCCGAACTCCTTCTAGAAGTCTGGTTTCATTCAGGAACAAGGCTGGTTTTAAAAGGAGAGAAGATGATCCCTTTTACGTGACCATAAAAGTCTGATACCTACGAATAATCACAGATTTGTAATGATGCGGAGGAGCAGCGGCTCTACTCTGATCTCCTCCCGGATGACCGAGTTCCACACCCTATCTCTAAGGGAGAGCCCGGCCACCCTGCGGAGGAAACTCATTTCAGCCGCCTGTATACGAGATCTCCTTCTTTCGGTCACGACCCACAGCTCATGACCATAGGTGAGGGTAGGAACGTAGATCGACTGGTAAATCGAGAGCTTCGCCTTCTGGCTCAGCTCCTTCTTCACCACGACAGACCAGCGCAGAGTCCGCATTACTGCAAACGCCGCACCGATCCGTCTGTCGATCTCGCATTCCCTCCTTCCCTCACTCGTGAACAAGACCCCGAGATATTTAAACTCCTCCACTTGAGGCAGGATCTGGCTCCCGACCCGGAGAGGACAATCCACCCTTTGTATTTTCCCAGTTAGTCTTTGTCTTCTTTTGGATTTATTTCAGAGAATGTGCGTGCATGATGAAGTAACATCCCGTCTTTGTGGAAAGCAAAGACAGTAAAGGCAGTAAAGCAAAGGCAGTCTTAGCTGTTAATATGAGAGCTATTTACGTCCCAAAACAGAGGCGAGGACCCAAACGTAGACCAGGAGACAGGATGTTTAACACAGGGGAGAATACCAACAACGAACTGGCGGCCAATTAGAATGTAAACACACAGATAACAAGACATGAGTGGATTGACTGAACTAAATGAAGCCAGGTGAGCTCATGAATGGAAAGGGAAGCTAAACAAATACACAAGAGAGAAAAACTACTAAATAAAACAGGAAACCAGACCTACAGACAACACCGCACCATGACAATTTAGCTGCTCGACAGTTTACAGGTGAATGTTTTACTCTGTTCGTACTTCGACTTTTTCCTGTCGTACGCTTAGTTTATTCTGTTCACGTCGTTTCTGCGTTTCTTCCATCTTTCACGGAAGCTGCATAAAAGATGGACGCGACAAGCTCTTTCTATATGCTCAGATGCTAAAAGACAAAATAAATCAGAGAAGTCTGCATTTTGGAATCTAATAAAGGAAATCAGATTATGCTGTTTACATGGTCAGTTATCTGATTAGTTAAAGTAATTAATGCATTGAGGTAATGATCAGATTTTGGAATTTAAACATATTTAAACACGTGTTTAAACTAAATAAATCTATAAATTTAATTTCATTTATATATAACGATATTTATAATCAAGAAGAAACAGTAAAGGAAGGATCCAGCCACATTCTTCATCAATACTGTTATATTAACGACTTGACACATTTCAGATCGCTCACCGACATCGTGGAGGTCAGGAAGGTGCGTGGTCGGGAGGTCAGCGATGGCGGCTGTCCATCTTACCGTTAGCCTCAGAGAGTCGTCAGCGTCGCACTGCAGAGTCACAGACGACTCGTCACAAAGCGACACTGCGGCGCCCGACGACGGAAGCTACAGGAACAGGAAGTCATGAGAGACCAGCAGTTGGTAAGAAGAGTTTGCTCAGGTCAGAAGTCAGAAGCTGTGGGCGGGTTCGCCTTACCTGTGCAGAGCAGAGCCCCCTGCTGGTCATCATGCTGAACAACAGAGACCGCAAGCTGCTGATCTGAGAGCAGGAGGACGGCAGCGACCAGCGCTGAGAAGTCGACACCGACTGCAGAGGCTGAGAGACTAAACACAAACAAACGGCGGTCAGTCCAGCTGGGTTCAACCTCCCTCAGATCAACTCAGAGTCTGGGGTCGTACTCTGACAGGCTCCTCCCAGAGGCTGCTGGTCTCCGTCCCATCGCCGACTCGCCGTCTCACACTGGAAGCTGCCGACAGGAAGGGAATTCTGGTAACCATGGTGACAAAGGAGGTCACAGCTCTGACGCCCATCGCCTGCTGGCCGGCAGACCATCGCTCCGTGGGTGATGATGGGGGTGGGACAAAGAGGACCTGGAGCGAAACAGATTTG